>NW_027496065.1:0-184939 GCF_021521415.1 Bidens hawaiensis
CTTATGATAATGTTTTGTATGTCTAATTTGTTAATTCATAGGGATTAACTTGAATAAAGTGTTGTTTGGTTCTTGAAATCTATGATCTTTTATAAAATTGAAAATATCAATGTATGTGAACATTTTAATTTAAAGCTTGAAATTTGAATGGCATAAACATATAAAAAGTAAGAACTTAGCATAGTCGTATATGAATAGATGTCAAAAGGCTTAGCAGCTTATAAGTGAAACACAGTATATGTTTAATACTATGCTTAATACTATAAGAGATTTTAGCCCTGCTTGTGGTGCGCACATATGATGTATATATGTGTGAACCCTCGGGTGGGCAAAAGTGAAATTGCACTAATTTTGACGTTATTTTACTAATCTTGTGAAAATAACGTTAAAAGTGACGGACGGTTAATCAGGCATCATGTTAGTGGCGTTGATAGCCGAAAGACAAGGGTACATGCACCGATCAGCCGGTGTCCGATGATTGAGTGCTATGTGCCTTTATGTCCAAGGCTTGATGCAAAACTACTATCGAGCCGGGGGTCTCACCGAAAGCAGCCTCTCTATCCTTATAGGGTAGAGGTAAGGCTGTCTACATCTTACCCTCCTCTAGACCCTACCATAGCTTTGCTATTGGTGGGATATACTGAGTACGATGATGATGATGATGATGATGATGATGATGATACTATAAGAGATTTGATTAGAACTCAAGATCAATTATAATTAGAAATATAGTACAGGTTTGCAAGAGGTGAATTCAAGTGTTGGCGGAATACAATAGAGAGATGAAACATGTTTCTTTTGGACTACAAGGTTCGACCACACATCAAACATAATTATTTAAAAGTGTCGTAAACATAGATTTTATAAAAGGGTCAATACAAGGTTCGACTACGCATCAAACATGTTTCTTTTGAAGCTCTTAAAAAGTTTTCAAGGATTAGTATTGTTGCAAGTTGTTGTCTTGTTTAAAACCACAACATGCAATCTTTATTTCTGATCCAAAAACTGAATTAAACTTTAAAAGAAGTCATATTTAACGCCAACTATGTTTGAATGTAAACACAAGTTTGGTTAGTGGTTTGACTAATGAGAAAAAAAAAGGGTCAGATTAAATGTACCCCTCCCCCCTGGTTGCTTGTCATACTCCTTTCTGGAAAAACCAACTTTAATATTACCCTTTGAAATTATATAATTACCAAATTAGCATAAAAACAAGGATTTTATATTTTCTTTTACAAGTTGCGTTTTTTTTATGATTTCGAGTTTCGGGTTTAGGGTTTAGGGTTTAGGTTTTCGGGTTTAGGGTTTAGGTTTCGGGTTTAGGGTTCGGGTTTTCGGGTTTAGGGTTTAGGGTTCGGGTTTAGGGTTTAGGGTTTCGGATTTAGGTTTCGGGTTTAGGGTTTAGGTTTTCGGGTTTCCGGTTTCGGGTTTAGAGTTTAGGGTTTAGGGTTTAGGTTTTCGGGTTAGAGTTTAGGGTTTAGGGTTCGGGTTTAGGGTTTTAAGTTTTCGAATTTCGGGTTTATTTTGTAAAAGATAAAGAGGTAAAATAAGGATATTATAAATATATTTACTATTAAAATTAAAAAAAATATATTATTAATATTTATAATATTAATACTAAAAAAATACGTAATCACCAAGATGACTAAAGGGGTTTTCAAATTTATATCAAGTTAAATGTATTATGGTGGATTGGTGGGATGATTTGTAAAAAGTGGTTGTAAAAGGTGAAGATAACTAATATGGTATACAAATTATAAAAAGGAAAATAAGAGGTTTGAATTGTATTTCCTAAATACTAGAAGGGGGTATGTTTAGTAAAATTAGAGAAAGGGGGGGAGGGGTACGTTTAGCAGCACCCGAAAAAAAAGTGCCTGGTTTTGCTTAAAACATCCTATAAATAGAACGATTATGTTTGATTAATACCCCTTTTAAAAGATTCAACCTACCACTTATCTTGGTTAGTAGGGATGAACTTTTTTCCCTAAACACATGTACTTGTTCAGTACCCGTACATGTACCTGTACCGCTGTACGTGTCTATTGTGTACGGTTATGGATACACAAATTTACTGATTATTGGTACGTGTACTTTCAGGTACAAGTACAAGTACGAGTATTACGTGTACCGGTACCCATTTAAATTATGTAGGGGATTTTATTAGGTTTCCAACACTTATGACTTAACTTTAAGCGGGATTTTCAAAATATAATATATATTAGTTGAATAAATTCATTCTCAATTTATATGTGTATATTTATATATTGTGTATTCGTATATTTTTATTTCATGTATGTGTAATTGTATATATAATTAAATAACATGTATTAACTTTCTCTCGTGTTTTTCTATAGAAATTGAGGAAGCAATAAACTAAGAAAAGGAAAAGGGAATGAATTTTATATTATGGTTGATTTGTTTCATTTTTTAGTTTCGGTGTTATATCTTGGTTGCGGTATTAAGGTTTTTGTATTATAGATAATTGATTGCCGGTATCGTACCGTTACCTAGTTTAGTGGAGATTTTTTTTAAAAAAGAACAAAGAGGTACCAAAGCGATTATCGTACCCAAAGTACATGTACATGTACCCGTACCATATAATTCGGGTACGAGTATGGGTACCAAAATTTACTGATTTTAGGTACGGGTATTTTCGGGTACAAGTACGAGTACAGTTCCGATCTCATCCCTATTGGTTACCCAAGTCTGTGGTTAAAGTAACATTTAACTCGTTAAATATAACTGATTTGTTTTATAAAAGTTGTATCACATTGTAAAGATGGATTTGTCATTGCATGCTCGTTAAGTGGTTCTAACACAATTTACTGTCTCTCTTAGATTATAAAATCTAATTATAATCTGATACTTGACTTTTGATTTTTTCGGTTTTACCACAACGTGCACGGCTGATAAATGATCCGAAAGATGAATTTTTTTACTGGGTATGGTTGTTGTTTGGTTGTTTAATATATGTACTCAAACTTCAAAGTTTCATTGCTCAACTCAAAATATTACAATATAGGGGGTGTTTGGGATTGCTTATTTTAAGCAACTTATGGCTTATTAACTTTTGAAAAAGTTAAAAGGCGTTTGGTATTAAGTGTTATTGTAAGAGGGGATAAGTTAATAAGTTATAAAGTTGTAGTTTATTAACTTATAGGAAAAGTAAAAAAAAGGTAAAATAAGGAATCTCAAACACCCCCCCCCCCCTAATGGCAGATTGACAGGTAGCAAATCTGATCCTACTAAAAACACAGCTTTGAGTCTTAGGAGCCGACAAATACTATTCATGAGTCGTTGTGATCGTTAAGTAGTTCAAACACAACTTATATCTTTTAAAATTTGAAATGGATATTGAATAGTCAAAGGTGATCATACTTGAATTTTGATTTGTACGGTATACCACAGTGTGCTCGACTGATACATGATCTAGAAGATGTATTACCATTCCTGATTTTTCTTTGTTTTTTTTCAATGTTTATATTGTGGACGTTGATATTAGATTGTGTATTTGACTCATTTTTGTATAAGGTATAACATGTGAATATTTATATTTATCGATGGTTTTCTTACTGCTATAGTGCTATTTTAAAAATATATTTCACGAATACACTACCTAAGAACGATTGCTTAGTTCTAGCAAATAAGCGGGTACATGACCCTATTAACTACTCAAATGATAGTTTGACATATTAAGAGGGGTTTAATATTCGTTATGCAAATAATTTTGAAAAGTTTACTATGTATAATTCTAATTAACTGACTAATCTAATAAATCATTAGCCCCTATCTTAATATATAATAATTCCAATCCGATTAATTCCAAACAAAACATTAAACATCCTTCCTTCCTTCCTTCCTTCCGCGAGCCACCCATCCATCCACTAACGAGCAAAAACCTGCAGTCGTTTCCTTCTCGTCTCGGAGGTAAACGCAATTCGTCACATCCCCTAATTGATATAATATACGCTTGCGTTTTCTTTAGGTTATATATTCGATTTTTATATGATGTCACGACCTAGCTTTTATAAATTGCGAATAGCTTTAATCGACTTTGTTTGTTTCTTACCAAATTCAGATGATTACTTATTCGCCTATATCGTAAGTAAATCCATGATTCTTATGTTCTACTGATTTTATTCATTGGTACCCGAAAGCTTTTATGATATAGTTGTTTTTAGGGTTTTTCTGGTACTAGCTTAAGATATTATTATTATTATTAACATACCTGTTTAGACAAGGTAAGACAAAAAAAAAAAAATACTCTGTGCAATTTTATACTTTTTTAAGAACAATTAAAATTAGGAGGCTATGGTTCATCATTTGATTTCTCCTCCTTGGTACATAAAACATATAAGTTTCATGCTCAAACCACCAAAGCCAGATGTTAAACGAGTCCTTTTCATGTTTGTTACTTGTATGAATCACATCGTTCGTCTGTTAAACATGATAAGGCACGATTTTCCAGCGTCATTTCATATGACTAAAGAATAATTTTGTTATTCGTTTATTTCTGACTGCCGTGACTTCCATTTGTGCTTCTCTGTCTTGATTAAGTTACGCATAATAAGTAGTTGGCGATTAACTATATCTTTACCCATGTTATATGAGTTTATACTGAGTTGCTTTTATTTTTTTTCTTTCCTCAGCAATCCGGTTGTTTGAACGACAGCTACACAGTTTCAGTTTTAGATTTCAGAAGCTCAAGGAGAGGAGAGATGAGGTAAATTCTATTGACACCTGCATTTGATTTGGTATTCGTATATGCTTGTTGCTATCTTTTTCTGTTAAAAGGTTGTTTGGAAAATACTACTTCCTATGCAGTCGATATCAGTGCTATATCGGTTATCGGTCCCCATGGGAAATGTTGGCCAAAATATCAATACCGATAATATTGGCGACATTGACCGATATTTGACTGACATATCACCGATTTTCCCGATATTAGTGCATTTCTTCTTAGTTCTTTTATTGGTCTTTCTTCGTATTGCTGCTATTAGTGTTTTAAGTCTTAATTGTCAATTGTTAGTGTTTTAAGTCTTAATCAGTTCCTACTTGCTACAGTTGTTGGTGTTTTGCAAGTTGCAAAAGATTAATTTGTTAATGGTAGGAGAATATACTGAATTGTTAGTGTTAAATTGCTATATATGAATTCTGCATGATATTAAAATTATCAATATCTCACTGATATCTCATCGTGATAACCTATATATCTCAAATATCGGTCCTTGACTGATTTCCGATTTGTTACCGCATTCACTGCATAGAGTAATTCTTGTATTTGGAAAGAATATCTTGGAATTTGGGTAACGGATTTTTTTAAGTTAACAAAATGCTGAGTTAGCATTATCTTAAGTGACAACTGCATACCTTCCACTTGGTTTCCATTGGAATAAGAAATCAGCTCCCTTTATACTGAGTGTCTGAGTTGTTTAAATGTCCCTACCAGATTATGTATTTTGTGTCTTAAGAGTATGACTGTTTCTGAAAGCCAAATTAAAGAAAAATACACTGTAGCATAACCGTGAATTTGATTATTGCAATTTCCAATTCCTGGTATATGTCTAGCCTAAGCATATTTTATCTTCGAATTTCCCTCAAAGTCTTCTATAGATTCTTCTTTCGGCTCATTAAGATGCGGTGTAATGGCTCATTTTTCCTTCACTTTTGTAAACTTCTTTTTCTCCCTCACGAAAAAATGGGAGTTCTTGTCAGTTGCTACTGCGCATGATGAATTATTTGTTCACCAAGTTAAAGTAATCAAAAACATGAACCAGATTCTGTTAAGGTTATACACTATAGAGAATTTCAGTTTCTGTATATCGTTGTGTTGTTACTACATAACCTGTTTATTGAAATAAAAATGTTGACTTGTGGTTTTACATGATCTTATTATTGAAGCCGTAGGAGAGGTGTGAGATGGGATGAGGCCAACCTTGAGGAAATTGAAGCACATAAACCTGTAAGGCAGAAAATTACAGAACCAAAGACTCCATATCATCCAATGCTTGATTCTGATGGTACAAAATCCTCCATAATTTAATTTAGTCTTTAGTTAAATACTGTTTCTGAACTTCTAGATTTGAAGTACGCATTTTTATTATTATATTGAGCCATTTAGTTATCAACGAGTTGATTCAAGATTATGTTTTAACTCTTAACGGGTCAGACGATGGGTGTTAACAAGCCAAGCCATTCGTGAACTACTCGGGATTGGCCTGTTAAAAGCTCAAACCGGGTGCCGAGCTTAAACGAGCTCGAGCCTAAAACTGAGCTTGTTTAATACACGTGCTGGGGCTTCACTTATTGAGCTCGAGCTGGCTCACAAGCCTAAGCAAGCCTATTTATAATATAATTTTAATTAATATATAATATTTATATATGATTTGTTATTGTATAGCAAATAATTATTATGATAACAATTGAATATTAATATATTATTTTATATATAATACTTATTACAAATATGTATATAAAATGCATTATAAATATACATACAAAATAATTATAATGATATATAAGTTAATTAATAATTAATAAACAAGCTGAGCCAAGCTGAGTTCAATCTTGAAGAAGTACTCATTAGCTGAGCTCGAGCTTTGGTAATAGAGCTCGAAACGAGTCGAAATCGAGCTTAAGCGACCTCGAGCTCGGCTAGTTTGGCCACATGATAGTGATTATATAAGGGATCAGGCCAAATGAGTCACGGAAAGTGTATTTTTAACACATCAAAACCTTAGAATGCGTTGGAATTTATATACTTTTTGAGGTAATTACAACAACTTTCTAATCATAATTCACAATTCAGTCTCTGATTATTCATTTGAAAGTTTTGTGAACAAGGACTGTTCAGGTCAACCTGCCCTGTTTTGACCCGTAACCTGTTCTACCACTAAACCGTTATCTTGTAGGGTCGTTATCTCCTATACGGATCTCCAGTGAAGGAGATAAGAATGCTGTAGATGCGGAAGCAATTCGGTCCAAATTGACCGAGGTGGCATCTTCAAGTAACAACAGTAACTCAAACTGTTCTGGTTGGACAACTTCAGATGATGATGAGCCTGAGCCTGAGCCTGAGCCTATGGATCAAGATCAAGGTTCTTCCTTCATCCTTCCCTTCTCATTTTTTAAAACTTTTTTGCAATTAAATATGGTTATGAAACCGATGTAATTATATTTCCTTCAAATAGTAGGATTGACTAATTGAGGATGATCCATTCTAACCTTTCACCTAATCCTCTATATTGAACTCCTCATCAATAATATCCTCCATAACTGTGTTTAAATTTATGGCTCAGATCGTGAAACGGGCAAGAGCGCTAAGTTCCGGGAGCATAGACGCGCACACTATGATGAATACCGTAGAGTAAAAGAGCTGCGAAAGAAGGGGTCGTTGACTGAAGAATCATCCTATGATGTTGAGGAAACAAGGGAGAAGCAAAGTTCATCGTCATCGATTGTTGCTGGTGTGGGGGATATTGACATCACTGATTCTGGTGTCCGTAAAGAGTAAAAACCCCGGACCGTCTTTTTGTTGGTACAATATGTCTCTTTTGGTTAGACTAAAACGTGAATGGATATGATGTGACTAATATAGTACATGCGTGTTATGGATCCACAAATAAAAGATCAATGTTTTCTTATGGGTCATAGTTTAACCATTTAATTCACTTGGTTCGTGGTGCCAACAAGTCAGATCTTGATTTCGTTTAGCGATTTATTTAACAATGAGCTTTAGCTTAACTTGCGTATGACATTGGATGGGAAGTGAAGACCTGTCGAATTCGATCTTAACCGTGTTTTACTACAGTGGACCTTTGGAACAAGAGACGGTGGAACGCTATCTATGATCGCGAGCGTATGGAGTTGTCTTTTGAGTTTTGCCACGGGTTAATTACCCAACTAGCCGGTCAACAAGTCAAGTTAGACAAGACATGTTTATTAAAGAGGGTATACAAATTAACTAGAAGTTAACGTTAAGCAAACTGCAAAATGTTGTATTTGCTTTCCAATTATAAATTTATTTGGTCGTAAATATGCTTAAACTTAGCTTAAAATTTTTTATAATTATTTAAATGATAAGTCTCAAAACAGACAAAATTAAATACATTGGCCACGTATTACATAGTGACACGTCTTTAAAGAAAAGGAAAGTTCTGGAAAATGAATTCCTTGTCGTTCTTTCTTATCTCTCACTTTTTGACATTTTCTTTTCCTAATCCTAATCTTTCTACATCCTTGTCCTCTCTTTCTTATGTTTTTATATTTATAATAATAATAATGCTAACATTCTAGAATCCCCAAAGCTAGCGCCACGGTGCTACTGCTGCCGATCAAAATACTTTTACCTTTTGGTTGTGGTTTTGAAGATATGGCTGGCGGCGGAGGAGAGAGATCCATTCCGACGCCGTTTCTGACCAAAACGTACCAGCTTGTGGATGATAAGCCATCGACGATGTCATCTCGTGGAACCAAGACGGATCCAGCTTCATTGTTTGGAATCCTATCCAATTCTCTAAGGATTTGCTTCCCAAGTACTTCAAGCATAATAATTTCTCTAGCTTCGTCCGCCAGTTAAACCACTTATGTAAGCTTCATATATCTCTTATTTGCTGCTATACGGTTCAATTCAGAAATAAATATATCGTTACTGATAATTTAGATGCTTGATTGACATGGACTCAGTGGAAGATTTCATAGCTTATATTTACATATATCGACACTATAAATGGATTGCTCATTTGGTGTATATTTTAGGGTTTCAAAAAGGTTGTGTCCGATCGATGGGAGTTCTCGAACGATTACTTCCGTAGAGGCGAAAAACGTCTGTTATGCGACATTCAACGTCGCATAATCGGATCGGCTGTTGCAGTTACTACGGCGGCGTTATCACCAACGCAACGTGCTACGGTTTCCACCAGCAACTCCGGCGAAGAGCAAGTACTGTCGTCGAACTCATCTAACGGCGGAATAACGACAGATAGCGGTGGATCGGATGCGGAATTGATGGGTGAAAACGAGAGGCTGAGAAGAGAAAACGATCAACTCAACAAAGAGTTAAACCAGATGAGGCAGTTATGCAACAGCGTATGTGTCATGATGTCAAGTTACGCAACTTTCAACTCCACCGTTAAACCGCTGGATCTGTTGCCGTTATCGGAAAGCGTCGGTAACAGTAGCGGTGACGGTACAGACGGAGGAGTAACGGAATCTGAAGAGGATATTGATGAGGTGTTATTCGGTGTACGGATAGGAATGAAACGAGGGAGAGGCGGCGGTGTAGCGATGGAGCTGCAGCTGAAGCCGCCGGGAGGGGAGCATGTTAAACGGGAAGCGTTGGATGGTTGGTGTTGAGTGTGAGGAAGCCACGTGGATGCGGTTGGATCGGAGGTCATTGTAATTCTAGACTTTGGAACTTCTTGGTTATGTATTTATTTATTAATTAAAAGAAAATTAGGAAATAGAATATTTAGTGTTTTTTTATTTTAAAGTTTTATCCTTTTTTGTTTCTTTTTTAAGAAGGATTGTCAAGTATCTTTGAAGTTACTACAAGATATTCACCGATGTCATTGTTCATTAACAAACTTGCTTCATATTCACTCAAAAAGTATTGAAATATTGGCCCACGATCAGTTTTCTTTTCTTTAACGACAAAACAAATTTAGCATGAAGCTAACCAATCAGGGACAAATATTTACGAACTAATCAAAAACAAAATGCAACACCTACACAAGTCAAAAGCACACAACCTATCCCAAGACGCCGAGGCCGTATTCACCCATTCCAAACCCACAAATACCCCAAAGCGTTTGTGCCACCATGTTACTGAGTGCACATGCTTCTCGTTAAAATCTGCATTATTTCTTGCCCTCTATAAACACTAAGGGGTGTTTGGGATTCCTTAATTTACCTCCTTATAACTTATAGGTTATAGGTTATAAGTTATAAGGTGTTGGGGAAAGTTAGGTTTTGTAAGTGTATAAGTAATAAGTTACAACTTTATAACTTATGTCTTAAATATCTTTTCAAAAAAAAAAAACTTGTCTTAAATAAGTCATAAGGAGGTAAAATAAGGAAATCCCAAACATCCCTTAGATTACAAGACAAATCACGTATAAGGCATTAGCCTTCCATTTTGGGAATCTTGTAAACTTGTATATCTTCAATATATCAAATGCAGAAACTCATAAAATGATGATACCTTACACAATTGAGCAACCACTTCCCACACAACCATGCAAACTGATATAACATGAATTAGTGTTCTGCTGATTTCTCTGACTCACCATAAATCAGACATAAAACCAATGCAACAGTCACATTACTTTTAGCGACACTAAAGATGATATTCTCTCCATTTCTGCCATCCGAGTGAGAATCCCAACTTTTTTCAGAGCACGCTTATTGCAAAAGAATGCATAATTTGAACCTGGCCAGCCTCCTTAGCACATGACTTTTTTTGACTTTTGACAAAGAACCCTTATGATTTATCAAGTAACCAACACCACTTGTCTTCCTCTTCTCTTAGTCTTACCTGCTAGTAGGTCAAAAGCATATTCCCGAGTTCTTCAATTTCAGTTACGATGGAAGACGGCCTAAATCCAATCCCATTTCCCACAAATCTCATTGTGGTACATTAAGTGCCTATCAGACACAATACAAGATTTGGAGTTCTCTATCGAATATAGCAACATGAATCTGATGCAAAATGGTTCATCTCAATTCCACCATTCGAGCCAAAACGTGTTGTTCCCGTTCAATACCTCACTTTTAAATGCTTTACATGGACTGACCCCCCCACCCCCGAGCCCTCTAATTCCCTTTTATTCCAGCTATTTGTTTCCACGGACCTTGTAACACCCTTGGCAAACACAACATCGTCCCACTCTTAGGCTATCCCACATCGGCCGTGGACAAAAGAGATCCTTGGTTCATAAGTAATGTCCTGCCTCTTAGCATCACCAACGCGTTTTGGGCTTAGTTGGCTGTGGAGCACATGAAAACTCCACGGTTAAGCGTGCTTAGGTGGAAGTAGTACTAGGATGGGTGACCACACCTGGGAAGTCTCTACCTGGGCAACCAAAAACAAAGCCGTGAGTTCCCGGATGGCTAACCCATCGGGGGCAAAACGGACAATATTGGTGGTACGAGAGGCCGGGGTGTTACAGACCTGCTCACGAAAGTCTTGCTGGTGTTGCCGACCACGATGCGCTTGAATGATGGATAACCCATATTGTCTTCCTCCACAATCGTCTTTCACCCTTTTGAACATCCACCACACTTTGCAAGCATGGACAAATTGGCCTCCCATGGCGATCCCAATCCTAGACCGCCATATTCGACGGGGCAACTAATTTCTCCCTAGCCACCGAACCCAATTAAGTTTATCCTCGTCCTCCGCCCCTCCCCACCTCATAAGCTCTAACTTTTCTATCACACCAATAGGAGCGTTGGAGCATTTCAACACGTTCCCCATCTCTATGATTATACTAAAAAAATACTATATTTCTCTTTTTTGTTCAATTAAATGATACTTTTTTTATAAATTTATAATTACAATTTCTTTCTCCTAATACTCACAACCAATTTAAACAAATATTAAAAAATAAATTGGGGAAACAAACAAGTTTTCCCCAAATTTAAAAAATCACGAACTTTTCTATCTTTTTCACTCACAACCACTCTTAACTATATCCTATAATTTACAAAAACCTCCTACAAAAATTTAGAGGATAGGTTGAGAATGCTCTTACAAAGAGAAACTTAATACGCCATCAATGAACTTAGAACCGTTTTGATCAACGTATCTCTACTACCAATTGACAATGTTTTTTGCTTTCTAAATAGATAACCATTTTTGAACCAGTTTTACAATTCAGAGTTTCAGCCATATCTTGCCTCTCTAGATTCTCTACCAGCGTGCCATATATTCAGCTGTTAGCTAAGTTAATCTATAGCCCGAAACCAAATAAAAATATCTCAGACAGGGCCGGCTCAACCTTTACGGAGGCCTAAAGCAGGCTCTAAAACTGAGGCCTTTATTTATTCGTTATATAGCTTTTGTATGTGTATAAATTAAATATGTTTAGATTAAGTCTTTACTAGATGCGTTGGAATCAACTTCGATTGTCAGTACGTCACATATATTAATTAAACTAACTGATTCTTACATCTATTAAAAAACCCAGCTTCAAATTGCATCAAAGCCCGGTTTCTAATAACACACAAGCCCAGTTTTTTTTTAAAATGAGGCCCCAAAACATATTGGGCCTAAAGCCTTAACTTTAAAATGCTGACCCACGAGCCGGGCCTGATCTCAAAATACGAGCAGATTAATAACATGTCTACCCTCACAAAGAAATATCATTGGCATAGATGGAATAGGCAATCCACAATTTATATATCATGGTACAATCCACAAGAGCTGGCACATTTTATAATCCCTGTTAAGGCCTCAATGGCAATATAAACATGAATGAGGGCAACATAATAACTTAACGAAGACTCGTGGAGCACGAGAACTCATGGGTTAGAGCATTCTCATCCCACCCCCTATCCCTAAACCAAAAATTACACTAAAACTCACTATATTTTCTCTCTCTATTTCAATTAAATAATACTTTTTATACCTTTTATCATTACCTTTTCTCTTTCCTTCACTCACAACCACTTTCAAAATATATTAAAAAATTATAGGGGGTGAACAGTAACTTTTCAAATATACAGAAAAATCACTACTTTCTCTAAAATATAAAGACTCTTCACTCACAACACCCTAAATCACTCACTAAATTATAAAAACACCCCTCACATAAAAAGAGAGGTGGGATGAGAATGCTCTTAGGGACCCGCTCACAATCACCAAGGCCCCACCTACCACAAGTATTACCAATATCTGCCTCCTCTACTTATCTGGAAAATTAATTTATTCCATAACCGAGTCTAAGAATTCCAATTTACCATTGGACATTGTTTTTGTCCTAATCCCGTTTTTTTTGTGATAGCCGTTTTTGAATCCGCCAAGCTATGTGACTATGTGTAGTGGTTTTAACTAATTGTTTAGTTAAAATGTCACCTAGGCGTCATGTAAGCAAAAATAAATCCACTAAAACCCCCTTTAAAATCAAGCATAATGGTTTTACTAATTGCGTTTATTACACAATCATTTTTTATTCAAATAATATTTTATAATTCAGTAGACATAATAAATTAAATAACAAAATCACATAATAAAATACTATGACATTTTAATAAAATAAAAGTTACAAGCTTGTCTAAGTGGTTGCGGTTATGATGTTTGGCCATGCTCGACTAAAAGTTTACCCACATTTGATCAACTTCGATATCACCATCTCATCCACCTCCCAAAAAGACGCTTCGTTGGTTAGTTGATATGTTTTTATTAAAGAAAAAAATGAGAGAATTAAAGAGTGAATTATTAGAGAGTATGGTATGCTTATATATATTTATATATATGTATATTGTAAGCAATGTTTTCAGACCCGGCCCGGACGTTGATCCGGGCTCCTTACCGGGTCAAAGGTCGGACCGACCCGGGAGACGGACCGGTGTTTGACCCGGATGATGTCATAAATAATATATTATATATATAATACATTATTGTAACAGAAATAATGTTGTTAGCCCAATTATAACATATTAAATCCTATCATGAAATGTTGTAGCCCACTTAGAGCACATTAAGGCCTATCAAGTATAACCAATTAATGTAAACCTACCGTCCTACCCTATTTGTTTCTCTTGTAGCCGTGATTTCGACATTAGTTTGAAGGTTTCAATTATTTTGGTAGCAACGATTTAATCAAGCATTCAAACCTTCAAACCTTCCATTAAAACCTTTGACGGTGGGCAGCAAGAATTAACCGCAAGTACTAATTTAACATTGAAACCTTCGATTAAAAGTTCAGCGATAGGCATTCGAAGGTAGAGCAGCTATATGGGACCATGTATGATGAAGCTGAGCGGCGCAGGAGTGGATTTTAGCTAGGATTATTGCTTTTACCGGTTCACCCGGCGGCTCACCGATTCTGGTCTGGCTGCCGCCCGTCAAAACCGGCCGGGTTTTTAGAAACCGGGCTAAATACTGCAAACGGACCGGTATGCTTGACGGGTCCCGGTCCGGGCCAGGTTTCAAAACATTGATTGTAAGTCCCAAACCAACCACGATCAGATTTTGCACTTGATACATATTTCGAGACGAGTGCGGTAAATCAAACAACCGAACATAAATATAAATACAAAGATAAGATATAAATGAACGATCTCGTTGTCGATTAAAAGATTTGATATATAAAACAAAGAACCGACCCACCCAAGGTGAGCTCCCCTTGGGTGGATGATTTACATCATGGAAAACACACACATACAATAATACATAATACTCATTTATATAGTAAAATCTATTCCTTCTAGAAGCTTATCCCCATTGAAGTTAAATGCACGTCCCGAAGCTCTTGTTTCGTGTCCGGTTTCCACGCCGGCTTGGAATATTCACTTGACCATAATATATATATTGGGTTTCGTAATTTGATATCACAAGTCATAACTTTTTGGCTTACAATCACCCCCTTGACTTATGATATCAAAAAATCATCAAGTCGTGTCTCGCATCTTCACGAATCAACCCGATAAACCCAAAGTCTCTTCAATCACCCCATAAAAGTATGATCCACCTAATTCATTCATGAAGGAGTTATCGCTTCTTTATCCATCCCGAATCTTTAAGTAGTATAGGTTCAGAAGAACTATCGGGGACAACGATCAAATGACAAAGCTTATTATTTCCCCTTTTAAGCGCCTTTAAAATAACATGGAAATATTACGCTTTGAACACGGTCCAACAATGACGAAAACCCAAACGTATTTGACTTTCTTCAGTTTGGTCAACCCCGAACATATAATAATTTCCTTGGGCCAAAGAAAAATATCACACATTCCGTGCCCAAATAAATATTAAGTTGTTAATCCATAGTAGGCTAGCGCAAATAACTTGATCAAACAAGCCCATAAATAAATTAGGCCCAAGTAGTTGGTCCAAGCCCACTCCATTTAATAACCTTAATTAGGGCACACGACCAAAAACAACTTATAATATCATCAACAGCCATCACCAAATCAGCCGCCACCCAGCCAACAGGCGTTGGAAAACCGATTTCGGCGACCGGCCGCCGGAAAAACTTGCCGGAGCCGCCACCTTTCATCATCAAACCTTTCATCCCACTCTCAACACCAATCACAATACCATTTTCAAGCAACTCCCATCATCCACTGCCACCACTCTACATTTCTCCTTCACAGTTGCCGACGACCACTCAACGCCACCACTACTATACACCGGAAAAACGTCTGCCCACTCCAGCCACTATATTCATGTCCACCTTACCCGTCTACGTTCTCTTCTCTTATTCTCTCGTTCTTTCTTTCTTTCTTTCCGTTTCGCCATCGCCGGAAAAACGTTGGCCGGAAAAAACGATTCGAATCGAATGGATTCGATTAGATTCCAATGGATTCGATTCTAATCGAGCTCGATTCGATTCGAACGACTCTTTTTTCGATTAATTGGAAACCCGGACAACCACCATCTCTCACCGCCAGCAATTACCGGCAAACCCGCCAGTCACATCTTCATCCAACAGTTGCTACGATCCGAAATAACCAACACTCGTGTACCGGTTGATATTTTACATCTTCAGCTTCGAACTTGTCATCAGAAAGCATCGTAGGGTTGCCGGATATTAGAAGTATGGCGGAACGGTACCTGAAACGCCCGGATCTGGAACTTGTAGATCCCGAACATCCATATTTACAAGGAGAAGCTTCAAACATGCTTATTTCCCACTTTATTTCCAGATCTATAAACTTTATTTTCAAACTTCAATGGGTCTTTAACGTCTCGGTTCGGGTAATAGCGGAAATATAACCCGAATATCAAGAGCAAAGTTGAATCATAGATTCGACCCACTCTGATACCAAGTGTAGATCCCAAACCGACCACAAACGAATTTTGCACTTGATACATATTTCGAGACAGGTGTGGTAAATCAAACGACCGAACATAAATATAAATATAAAGATAAGATATAAATGATTGATCTCGCTGTTAGTTAAAAGATTTGATATATAAAACAAAGAACCGACTCACCCAAGGTGAGCTCCCATTGGGTGGATGATTTAAACCATGAAAAACACACACATACAATACATAAGACCCCTATATATAGTAAAAACTATTCCTTCTAGAAGCCTTATCCCCATTGAAGTTAAACGCGCGTCCAGAAGCTGTTGTTTCGTGTCCGGTTTCCACATCGGCTTGATTATTCACTTGACCATAATTTATATAATGAGTTTTGTAATTTGATATCGTAAGTCATAAATTTTTGGCCTTACACACACACAAATATATATATATATATATAGGGGTGCGTTAACGTATAATAATTGCTTAACGTACCTTACGTACGCGAATACGTTCAAGGTTAAAAAGCCAAAAATGGTCAAGCCAAATTCCCAACCTTAAAACATTGAGGCAAAAACCCTAAAACGTTCAGGCTTAAATCCTAATACATTCAAGGTTAAAACACAACACTCAAAACTCAAAATTAATCGATTGAAGCTTCAAATTGATGATCAATTGGATAAATTTCAAGGTTAATTGATTAATTGACTTCAATTTCAATTTCAATTCTTATCAAAATCTAAACAAAAACCCGTGAAACAAGGGAAGTAACGTTCGTGTTTTTCCGGAGAGTTGTCGAACCCTCGCTGTCGACTCCAGTGATGGTGAAGGATGTGTGTTGATGCCAGCATTTGGTGGATTGGTGGCGGCGGATATGTGTTGAGGGAGAGCGATGTGGAAGATGAGTGTATTGTGATTTAGAGTTTATGAAATCAACGCTCAATATGGCCGCGTACGTAATGCACGATAAATGATAATGTATCATATCCTTTATATATATATGTGTGTGCGCGCGCGCGTGCGTGTTATAAATAAATGTCCTCTTTGTTAAAAAAATATTTAGGCAAAATTCTTTTCATCTAATGAATTAGCCTTGAAATATTTAATCATTTAATGGATTGAAATATTTGAAATAACTTAGATTAATTCTCATCGCTAGTGCCGTTAGGTTGTGTATTATAGGATAACTGACAAAGCTAGTTATTGTATCACGTCAATACCACATAGGAAATGAGGTTATAATTTAAATATCACATTGTGTGTTAACTTAGTTTAACTAATATATAAAATAAAAGAAAAAACATAAAATCTAATTATATGTGTGTGTTTGAATATGATTGGTGAGTTTATAGTGGACCCCACCCACTTAGAAGGGGGAACACCACCATTGAAGTGGCGATGGAGGGAAAAAAGGAGCTAGGCGCCATCGTTGTTAATGGTGTGTTGTGGTTGTCCAGGCGTTACTAGGCATATAACGCCTTAGAACCTTAGGAGAATGGCGGAATAAGTATATATGGCCCAATTTTATTACTAACATAATGGTTTTAGCAAGAATTTGTGAGCCACCTCACCACTATAGCGCTCCATTTTGCTACCACTATGTGCAGTCCCATGAGGCTTGACGTTATGGCGCGGTAAGGGGGCGAATTTGGGGTCGTACCGGAAGGGAACACCACCAAGGGGCGGTAAGGGGGGGGGGGGGGGGCTCACGAAGACCGGCAGTAAATGTTTGTTTTGGTGGGGCCGTCAAAGTGGATAGCCTAAAAAATCGATGTGAAGAAATCAAGAAAATGACAAACCTATCACAATTATTAGGTTGAATTGAGTTGAGATATAGAAGACCAATTGCAAATGCATTTTACGACCAAGTGTAAATAAATGCCAAGCCCATTTTCAAATAATTAAGTATATCAAGCCCAATATTATTAAACGAGCCCAACCAACAAACACACGAAACATTATTATAAAGGAGCCTGCACTTCCGCATCTTGTAACTCATTACTAACTAATAATGTCTATTCGATCATCAAGTTAACACAACAATACTAAATTATGTTGATCAAACTAAAATTGCGAACACATTCTCCACAACTCGGATCACAAAGGTGATCTACATTCAATCGTTATCCAAGGTATTGTGCTTGTTGCTTGTTGATGCAATTGGATGGCTAGGAATAATCCTCACTTCTCAAACAAAGAGACCTCTCCAATATTAATTACGGAAGACTTCAAGACTTTTGAGTTTTTGTGGTTTAGCAATAGATTAACAAAAAGAAAAACCGTTAGATTGGGATGACTGGTGTAGTTTTAACTTGATGTAACTATGTTGTAAATCTTTGTGTTGTTTCGGTGGCCCGTTGTTTTTGTCGAGTTGTTTTTAATAAAGGTCGAGTTGTTTTTAATAAAAGTCGCCTTTCGAGGAAAAAAACGACACACATGCACATTCAAAAAACTTTATTTCTAAAACTTTTGGGCGGCCAGCCATCAATAAGTTTTAAACTTTAAAACAGCCTCTAGATAAACAGCAATTAGCACGACTAACGGATAGGAAATAATGGGAACATTCTCTAGCTAGAAAACACATTCTTGTCAGCCCATTAATTATATATACGGACACCGATTTTTGAGCGTCATGTAAAGAGTTCTTTCTACTTTTAATGTTTCAAGAATAACAAAAATTCTCACTCTTCTACAACATTGTGCATTATTTTAAGGAGGGAAGTGTGAAAGAGAAGAAAAAGGCAATCTTTATTCTTAATTAATTTCAGATGTATTGAAGAAACACTAAATGACCCCGGCAGATTAAGGATAATCTTAGGGTAAATAGATGTTTCCCACGAGGGTTAGGTCCGGCAAAGATGGCTATTCTTCTCAACCTGCAAAACAGACACCGTAAGCTCGTCACTGAGAAGGGGGGTTCCTCCTTGTGACCACCCTCCGGCGTGAGAATCAGGCTAGATTGCTCTGAATATAAGTGTATATAGAGAGAAATAGCTAGAGAGAAGATGATGATACCGTTCCAAGGTGTTGAAGTATTTATAGCCGAAGGTAGGTTTCCAAGCAGGTACGGCCAGCTGTATAATATTCCTTTTCCACCAACTACGGGCTACGTTCGTGCCACGATGGGAGTTGGTGGGTAGGCAGCGGCTGATAGTGACATTTTGTACTGGAGCGTGCTCCTCCTCGTACTATTATCAGTGAGCTGTCACCCTGTGATTGGTTCATGGACTGCTTTTGTCAGATCTTGTCTATTTTTCCATACCTTGGTAGGTATAGTACAAAAGATCTTCTGGAAGCGTACGGACTGGCTCTTTTGGGCGGGAATATTACCGCCCTGCTCATTCCTTCTTCAGGTGACATTGCTGAAGTATAAGAGTTAGTGCCTTATGCGTGTAGCTTTACTGTTAGTGCGGGTAGCCTTCCTTCTTGGCTTGTACCCACAGCTGCGGGGACAGGCAGGGTACTGTACCAAGGGAGGCTTTCCTACGGGAACAGCTGGCTTACTGCGTGTAAGGTCTTCATCTCTCTGAGCATGGCGGGTCCTGCAGATCCAGTTGGTCTTTGCGCAGACGTACCTCTTCAAGGTGAGTCTTGCGGGTCCAACTGGGCTTTGCGGGGACCTACCTCTTCAAGTCCCCCCAGTCCATTGTTGTTCTCATGAATTGTTAATAAGTGAGGGGAACTTTTGGACTTTAAGCAAGGGGTTTTAAAGAGGGATTTTCGTTTTTTAAGGTTCTCCGTGGGGGTTCTTCCCGCGGTTTTCCTAATGTCACTTGCAGAAAATTCCCGACTTTTCTGCCCGATCTTTAGGTATGATGCGGGTAGGTGTAACCTCTTTGCAAGTCGGGAGTGTTGAGTTTCACTTGTAGATTCTCCACGAGGTTTTGGTAGTTTTAGACATAGTGATCAGTTATGTTAAACAACCAATTCCACCTTGGAGCTTCAAACAATCTAGTTCTCAACGTTCCCGCCGTGCGGGGGTGTTATTTCTTTTTCCGCAAGCATGGCCCATAAGATCGATCTTCTTGGCTTCAATTCCCATAAGAATGAATACTATGATTCGCATTTCGAACAGGCATGAATACAGGATCTATAGGATAACTTCCATCTTGAAAGGTATTTGGCGCTTTTATAAGATATCCGCGATTCTTCTCTATTTGTAATCCAATAACCAACTCAATGGGTTCCGTTAAGCTAGCTATATGCTGTGTATTATCGACAATTTCTACATAAGGCGGTAAGATGATATCTTGAGCAGTTACAAATCCAGGGCCCCTGACACAAATAGACGCCTCACAAGTTCCATAGAGATTACTTCTCAATACGATTTCTTTCAAATTCATTAAAATTTTTGCAAGTGCTAAGTATGTGAAGGGTTTCGCCTTGACACTGTACCCGCACTTGTCTTATGGTTTCTTGCTTTCCAAGGTAAGGGGGTATATTCCCTCTTATTTTTGAATCTTTTTGAATCCTTTTGGAATTCGGAGAGTTGGTGAAAGGATAAGGACAGTCCAAACGGTTGAAGGGACGTTGGCGTCTTCTGACGGTTTCAGGATGTGCAGGAAGTTATGACGACGTGACAGCATGTGGTCAATCAGGACGCTTTTTCAGGCGCGTGGGCGCGAGTTTCATGACACGCGCCATTCCAACACCTGTTGCCAGCTTGCTTTATCCACACGTGTCGCCGTGGCATTGCGCCTGCGCTTTCTCTCTCATCCGCATTAAATTCATCGCATTCATTGCGATGAGTATATAAGTGGGAGAGGGTGCATTTCGTCCATTATCTTCACTTCACTCTCCTTTTCCTTTTAAGCGATTTCCGGCGAATACTCATCTTTTCCGGCGAGCATTCTCCTGAAACCGCTTTCTTTCATCTTTAACATTTAAAAAATGTCTTCTTCTACTCATGACCCGGAGGTTAACGTCGAGGAGTCCGACGTTTACCTCGAGAACCCGACGTCCACGTCTGATAAGGACGATAAGAGTACTGCTGGCGAGTGTCAGTGTACTCTTTCTGTCGATGTATACCATTACATCGTCAAAAAGTTCATGCTGGATCCCTATGAGCCAGAGTTCCCGGAGGCCCACCAGACGGTGTACGATGCCCCTAAGGGCAAGATAGGGGTTTACGCTTCGTTCTTCTTATATGGGAATCTAAGATTCCCATTAACGAAGTTCGTATACCGTGTTTTGGAGAAACACGGTGTTCATCTGACAGAGGTGCACCCAATGGCAATTGCCAAAGTTCGCCATTTCGAATGGGTGTGCCGTATTTTGGGTATCGAGCCTCGAGTCGACCGCCTGATGACCTTCTATACTTGGAGGTGCATCCAGGGTTGGTATACCCTTGTCACTCGGATCAAGGGTTTGAAGATCTGCGCTACTGAGCGTAGTCTTCGTTCTTGGAAGCGGGAGTTTTTCTACATTTCCGCTCGTGTCGTTCCCATCGCGATGACGTTCAAGAACGGGAGGGAACTTCCCAACCTTCCGGCCTCCAATTACCAGGAGACGGAATGGTTCACCAAGATTTCCCAGATTCGGACTCCTGTTTATCGCTTCGCGGAGTCTGGGATGGTCATGCTTGGGATGAGTCGCGTGTGGAAGGATGCCGGGTCTGAGACGCCGTAAATACCCATCGTTCTTGAATACGGTTTGAACTATATTCCTTATGGTATACTCCGTCTTTTGTGTTGGTTTAGGATTTCCTTCTAACATTTTTATCGTTTTTATTTCAGAAGGGAACAACTTACAGTCGCTCTTGCACCCGCGGGAGACTGGTGGTCCCGCGCGGTTGGGTACTCATGACCTTGATGAGAACGAGTTGCCCATTTTGGAGCAGACTACGGATAGATTCGTAGAGGTCTACCCGCCAGGCCACGAGATTTTAAGCGCCACTCGGTCAGGTAAGGAGTTCTTTAATCCTCGTCCTCTTCATGCTCAAACTTCTGCTGGAATTCCACTGATCTTGTCATCTTCTGATGAGGGATCCGTATATGGGCCTTTTATCGTAAGGAAAAAGAAGGCGGCCAGCGTGAAGGGCAAAACGAAGGTTGCTACCTTCGTTGACTTGGGGAATCAGTCTGACTCCGATACTGAAAGTGAGGAGGCGGCGGGGAATCTTGGTGGTGGTGACGAGACCATTGTGTCAGAGGTTGAGACAACGGTTGTCTCTTCCGAGCCGCCAAGTGTTGCGAAGGTAACTGGCGTGAAGAGGCCAGTTTCATCGGGTCCATCTCCGCCTGTCAGGGCTTTCAAGATCAGGAAAACCAGTAAGTATACTTTTTGTGTATCTTTTCCGCATTTCCTTCCGCCTTTGTTTTTTATATCTTTGGTTTTTCTTTATGCAGGAATGGACTTATCTGCTTTTGAGAGCGGTGCGGGAGGGAGTGGTTCAGGACCCACGACGATAGGTTTGGTCAACCTTGTAGGTTCCCGGACGGATCTTACACGGGATATCGCTATCTACGTAGGTGCGGAATCCCTGCGTAGGTAGTTACGAGCGTAGAATACGTAAAACAATCACACGCGATACAAACGAACACGTTATATAATATAATTTGAAACACGTCTATTACAGACTCTATCTCTCGTCTATAGACTTACTGAATTACACGTGATTAACCAAAACTATTCATCTTAACCGTAAACCCGTAGGCTATATAAATACACGACAACTTCGCCTCAGGCGAAGTTGTCAGTAACTTCGCTCGTTGAACAAGTTCGCCTAGGCGAACTTGTCGACAACTTCGCTTGTTCAACAAGTTCGCCTAAGCGAACTTGTTGACAACTTCGCTTACATACATAAACATAAACTTAAACATAATTACATTACAGACTCGATTACAAACGCTAGACTATGAACTACTGACATTTATGTACCAACAGACTCCCCCTTGGCAGTAGCTTCATATCTTGATCTTCAAAGCTTGTGTCTTGTAATCTCTCGTCTTCTCTATTCATCTCTTCAAGCATGCACTCCCTGTCTAACACATACAGAAACCAACTTCTGGTACTTCTTAGCTTCCTCTTTCCAAGCAGGAATGTAGAAAATCTTCTTAGCATGTAGTACCTGTAAGTCAGCTTGAGACAGATTGACTAAGTGCATAGGATCATACACTCTCATGATCTCTTGCTCATCTTCATCCTCCATGACCGCTTCAGCAGTTTCACAATCCACGTACCACCACTTCAAGTCTTTCAAGACGTTCTTGGGCATCACCTTCATCGGCACGTCTTTTAAATGACGGACTGGTTTATACTTCATAACCATCCATGGTTTGCCGTCTGCCCTCATCCCTCTATCTTTGTCTTCTACTAATTTCCCTTTCTGAGGCTTCAGAAGTTCAAACTTTTTATCTTTAATGGCCTCCTTCCAAACAATTTTCCCAATTACTCTCGCCATGTTATCATCACTTCTGTTTATCAGCCCCAGTCTTGCTAAGTCTTTCACCTCACACTCCGGTAAGGTATTCAGGGATCTTAACATCTTCTTGAAGTACTGAATGCCGTCGTAACGTTTGATCACAAATAGTTTCAACTCTTCATCGTACAACCAGCATATGATTCCCTTCTTTGATTCTGCATATCCCTTTATATTATACGACTTTTTGAACATCGTCGGTACTACTGGCTTCTTCGTCTTTACAAACCACTGAGCGCAGCCTTCCTTCCAGTTTGGCTGATCTTCCCACTCAGTGTTGTCAACCACAGCATCTTCACATATAGTCGACTGTTCAACCACAGGGATCTCATGCTCTACATTTTCTTCAACAATCTCTCATTCTTCTATCACATTCTCAACCACAATTTCTGCACCAATCTTTTCGATCTCATCGATTGGCAGAACATCATCTTCATTTATCAACTCATCATCCTCTAACATATCGTCTATCTCTTTCAGCGCATCAATCATATCATCAACAATCTCAACATCTTCAACCACATCCACATCATCACCAATAGCAACCACATCATCACCAGCGGCAGACTCCCCCTCAGCTGTGGAAGCCCCAAGAGCTATAGTAGTTCTTGGCAACTCACCACCTGCACCTTCCGGTGCATTGGGATCATCGTCTTGATCATTTCTTCTTTTCGTCCTCAGCTCGTCGCCTCTACAGCTCATCTCCCCCTGAGATGCCAAGAACACCTTCAAGGCATCTATAACTTTCCGGTGCATTGTACCGATAACACATACCGTGAAACGATAACTGAAACTGAGAACAAAGAAAGAAATCGAAATCGAAAAGATCAAGTTCGCTGATATTGTAAGTTCGCTGAAATATCGTAAACTGATGAACAGTTTTGACCTTAAGTATCCCTTATATAGGGGATCTGTTGTACAGGCGAAGTGACAGATAACTTCGCCTAGGCGAAGTTAACCACAACTTCGCCTGTTCAACAACATCGCCTATATATTTACAAAATCAAACCTTATAATTTTAACAATTTTCCAATTAAGTTATAAAACTTTCCAAGAAGAAATAAATAACATGATCAATTCTAAGTAACCAGTTAAAAAATCATAAAACTATCTAAGTACAAAAACGTAAAAAATTTAAAGTATAAGGGATCAAATTTCAGTCTAGTCAGGGACCACCATGTTTTAGAAAAGATCCTAACAGGAATCATACTAACTTCGTGACTGTCACATAGATCCGTGTTTAGCTGTATTATGACATAGAGAAACAGGTTGTACACATGTAAATAACTTAAAATGGTTTTCATCGCTTCTGTGATACGAGTTAAGTTCAATTAATCTCAAAAAATAAGTGGGCAACAACTCAGAGATTAAGATGCCTCCTATCTATTCTCAAAGCGTATTTGGCTTTCCCCAAGTCACCCCGAATTGACTTCGACCCATAGTGTCTGATTAACTTGTAAGTATTCTTTGTCTGCTTCCCGTACTCTTTCTTACTCCATGATTGAGAAGTCTCGATATCTTGAACTCTCGAAGGTTACAATAACTCATAAGTACTAATTTTTTTTTTTCAACAAACATACTTATAGACTTCAGAGTAATAAACAACTGCAAGTCCCGAATCTGGATCACTGCAGTGTCTTGAAACGCTTTCTTCACGGGAATCAGAACACTTACGGGCTCGTGTATGACTGGGTAAACGCTTTTCTGCCTATCATTCGGAAAGATATGTGTGAAGACATACAAAACTCTTAAGGAGTTTCCACGTAAAATTGAGTAGATTAGGTTAGTATCACATCTACTTTTACGCACCATAAAAAGTTACCATGACATACAATGACTGTTCTAAGGCCTTTTAAGCCTAATAACTTCACTAGTTAAGCACACACAATCAGTATATATATATCATTTTCCAAGGTTGGATCACTATTCTGTGAACATAGCAAAGGTACTTCATACGAAGTAGTAGACTTGAAAAGTAATTTCATTTCCCTAAAAAATTTTGACTTCAATCGCCCCGATCACGTCAAAGTCTTCAGGTAAACGGCAATCCTGAAGATCCAATGGATCAACTGGACCGACCACATACAAGTATGTATCCTTCTAACTAAGTATGAACGACTAATTTTCAGCGACCGAAAGAAAACACATCATAACCGCCCCGGTCACTTTCAGTCATCTGGTTAATGGCGACCCTCATTCTCTACAAATAGAAACGAGGACCAAAACATATCCGAGGATATGTCCATCAAACTGAGGTAACCGACTAATTTTAAGCAATAGTGACGTTTTTTTTTTTTTTTTTTTTTTTTTTTTTTTTTTTTTTTTAAATAAACACAAAAAAACATGGTTACTCGGGATTGATCATCCCGTTCAGCTCAATTAGGTTTTGAAATTTGGATTTATCAAACGCTTTTGTAAATAAATCAGCGAAATTTTCTAGCGTATCGACCTTTTCGACCTTAATCAGTTTCTTCTCAGCACAATCCCGTATGAAATGATGACGAATGTCAATATGTTTAGTTTTACTATGTTTCACGGGATTGTTAATTACTGAGATGGCAGCAGTGTTATCAATAAATATAGGAGTGAGTAAGAAATTCAGACCATAGTCGCGCAATTGTTGCTGAATCCACAAAACCTGAGAGCAGCAGTTGGATGCTGCCATATATTCAGCTTCGCACGTTGAGATTGCGACTGATGTCTGTTTCTTGCACTGCCAGGAAACCAATCTTCCACCGATTGTGCTTCAGTTCTTCAACAAAGTTCACATTTTCTAACGTCATCTTCCCGTTAGTTACCGTACCCCTTCCTGTTATTTTGCCTCCACTCTCACCGGCAAAACTGACTCTTGCTCCTTGAACAGGTTTTAAATCTTGTAACAAATCCTTGTTACCAGTCATGTGCCGGGAACAGCCGCTGTCCACAACCCAAAGATTATTGGAAGCCCTGTTTAACTGTTCCTGCACCAACAAAAGAGATTATTAAAATTTGGGGACCCAAGACCTCTTGGTCTTGGGTCGATTAACCTTCTTAACAGAACTCACACACCTTGGCTGACCAAAGTTAGCATTAGAAAAATTTCCACGAGTCCTAACAGGATACCTCCTTGGAGACTGATAGTGAGGCCAACCAAACCGACGTACATTAAGAGAATCAAAAGAATTATAGCATTTGGTTTGGTTATTAGTAGTGTAAAAACGAGATGTGTTTCTTTGAAAACCTGTATTATCTCTCAAATTTGAATGGTTTTCATTTTTAACATTTAAACGATTACCAAAAACCTTAGTCTCAGTTTTCGAGGGCCTCACCTCTCTGAAACGCTGCTTCAGAGGGCAATCAGCAACAATGTGCCCTGTTTGATTACATCTAAAACAACACCTATGTTCAGCTTTCTTTTCAGCAGATGTTTTAGATGTGGAGGCAGTATTACCAACCGTACGTCTCACATAAGGTGGGACATATGGGTTGAGTGGAGTACTCCTTTTAGTTGATTTAACTTTTTCTCCACTAGTGGGTAATACTTCCTTCTCTTTTGTCTTACCCGACTCGGATGACTTATCCGAATCAGATGAGACTGGACTTGAAATAGAAATTTTAACTTTTGAGACAGGCGAACTTGTTTCGCCTTTACTAACTTCCGGTACTTTACCAGTTTCCTTAGCAGGACCTGTCTGATCAGCTACAAAATTAACAGATTCATGAACACTAGGATTGAAAGTATAATTATGGTTATAGGGTGGTGGAACCTCATGGTAACCAATTCCTCCCCTCTTAGGTGAGGAACCTTGATCACTAACGAGGTGATCAAGAATAGCAGAGGAATTCCGGAATTGCTCCAGTTTCCTATTTAGTTCCACCACTTTTACCTGGTGATCAGCAATCTGTTTTTCTTTCTCAGCGATTAACTTGGTTTTCTCTTCTAAAACCTCGTAGCTTAGATCGATCACATCAATTTTTTCAGCTAATTTTGTTTTTAAACTTTTAACGTCTTTTTCACAAGCTTTAATTTTTATTTTATAATTATTTTCTCTTGTCTTTGTGAAGTGATGATCTTCTTTCAAGGTTTTAAATTCGGCATCCAACTTAACATACTGATCAGTAATTGTAGCAAGCTGTTCAGACAAGTTCTCACATTTAGTACAGATAGGTTTAGTACATACCTCGGAGTTCTGGTCATTAGCCATGAAAGCCTTTTCATTTTCAGCAGCTTTCATACATTCTTCAGCTGCAACCTTCGCCATGTGTGCCTGCTCAAAGAGTTCTCCAGAGAACATGTTCCAGTTGTATTCACCAACATCAGACATCATGGCATTATTCCCATTGTTATTTCCACTTTGCTGTGTAGTCCTCCCCTGACTACGTTCTACACGTGCATTAGTGCACTCCTTTGCAAAGTGTCCATTTTGTTGACAATTGTAACACCTCACCCATGACTTATCAAATCCTGGCTTTCCACCTACGAACTTTCTGCCAGTCTTCTTCATGAAACGCTTCACTCTTCTGACTATCATCGCCATCTGCCACTGCAGATCCATCTCCTCCAGATCATCAGGATCGATCTGGTCATAGTCTTCTTCCAAAGCAGCAGGGTCCACAATCTTCCCTTGTATGTAGTTCTCGTAAGAAGCAATAAAAGATGCATAGAGTGCAAACTACTCTTCAGCAGATTTGACACTCATTGGCATCTTAGTGTAGTTATTGCTTGAAGCACTGGGAGAGAAACTACTCTTGGATGCTTGAGGTTTCGAAGCACTTGATCCTCCAGCAACAAAGCAAACATCACCGTTCATGTTTACTGACACATTTCCTTCATGAGAAGAGTTAGAACCTAACTCTCCTTTGGAGTAGTAAGCAGCAGATTCAGACTTCGAACTTGAGCCTGAGTTAACTTTGGCACCATACATACCAGGGTCTTGAACCTGATCCGTTGGTGTCTCTTTACGAACCATATTAAGCTCAAAGGTTCTGAGCTTGTTTACTGCTGTCTCCAAGTCATAATTAGGAAAGTCTTTGTCTTCCCTCATTAGAACAGTGTACATTTCCCACTTCGGTGGGAGAGCATCGAGAAGCTTCTCAACTACTTCCTCCTCTCTATAAGCAATAGAATAGTTGTTCAGCTCTGTCATTAGATGATAATATCGGGTGATAATATCATCGAGCGATTCGTTCTTCAAATACTTGAAAACAGAGAACTGGGTCTTTAACAGCTTAATCTTCGAGGCACGAATACCCACGTTCCCTTCGAATCTATTCTCAAGAGCATCCCAAAGCTCTCGTGCAGAAGTGTACTTCCTGAATGTATGGAGAATCTCTTGAGGAAGAGCCATAGTAATTGCAGCATGGGCCTTGCTCTCTCGGCCTCATACATCTTTTTCTCTTCTTCCTCCATCTTGTTGTACTTGTTTACCACATCCCGACCTTCGTATTCCATTGTCGGTGGAATATATCCATCCTGGATGCACACCCACATCTTTGCATCCTGGTATTTAATATACTGAATGAACCTATCCTTCCACGCCACAAAGTCGGTTCCTTTCATCAACCTTGGGGCCTTAGTAGCCGACCCCGCTTCAACTTCCATTTTGACTAACTCTGAGATGTTAATCGGCGACATCTTCTCGAAAACAAGAAAAACCCGAAAAAACAAAAATTCTTCCAAACAGTACTATAGGCGAAGTTAAGGATAACTTCGCTTAAGTGTTAACTTCGCTGGAAAATCCTTAAATTTGCGTGACTTGGCGAAGTTGAGAATAACTTCGCTTAAGATAAGCGAACTTAGGAGGTAAGCGAAGTTGAGGATAACTTCGCTTAGGCGAACTTATGAGGTAGGCGAAGTTGTGGATAACTTCGCTCAACCTTATATCTTCGCCGAAACCCTACTTCCAGCGTCGGCAACTTCGCCTGAAGAACAACAACTTCGCCCGAAGAACACTGAAAATATTCAGATCTGTTTTCGACGATTTAGCAGTTTCCGGTCGGTGTGATGGCTTGAATATGACGGTATAAGGTGAGTATAACACAATATCAACGAAAACGCGTCCCGCGAATAGGTCAAACGAGACGTTTTCTACACCCGCGTGAAATCCCGAACCACACAATCGAGCCAAGGCTCTGATACCAATTGTAGGTTCCCGGACGGATCTTACACGGGATATCGCTATCTACGTAGGTGCGGAATCCCTGCGTAGGTAGTTACGAGCGTAGAATACGTAAAACAATCACACGCGATACAAACGAACACGTTATATAATATAACTTGAAACACGTCTATTACAGACTCTATCTCTCGTCTATAGACTTACTGAATTACACGTGATTAACCAAAACTATTCATCTTAACCGTAAACCCGTAGGCTATATAAATACACGACAACTTCGCCTCAGGCGAAGTTGTCAGTAACTTCGCTCGTTGAACAAGTTCGCCTAGGCGAACTTGTCGACAACTTCGCTTGTTCAACAAGTTCGCCTAAGCGAACTTGTTGACAACTTCGCTTACATACATAAACATAAACTTAAACATAATTACATTACAGACTTGATTACAAACGCTAGACTATGAACTACTGACATTTATGTACCAACAAACCTATCCGAGGCGATGACCCAGGCGGCTGCGCCTGTTTCTGGTACTGGTTCAGTTGCTTATACAGTTGAAGCGACTGTTCCGGTTATGACGTCATCTGTCATGGCTGCTGTGCCGATGATGGCGTCCACTTTCGTTGCTGCGTTGAGCAGTTCAACTTCTCTGCCGGCCGTCAGTGCCATCTTTATTACATCATTCACCGGACCGGCGGTGACTTTTTCTGTGAGCTCATCCGCAGCGTCTACCACGGTTATGAGTTCATCTCAAATGAGTTCATCTCCGATGGTCTCTACCTTAGTGGCTTCTACAGTGTCACATTCGGCGTCAGCGACTACCTCGTCCTTGGCCGGTTCTTCAGGTATGTTTAGAGTTGGGACCTCTAGACTTACCTCTGTTGATGAGGGAGACCAATCTTTGCCTCCTTCCCATCTCCTTGACCTCTTGGATGGATATCCTTTAGGTTCAGGTGATGGGTTTAGCGGCTATCGGCCTGTTATCGACCCTACAGGTGCATGGGGTTACTTTGGCCTGTTATCCATCCTTGTCATTTTTTTCCTAACTGTTTTCTGTTTTCGCAGTTTCGGATTCCAATGAGGTCTATGCCCCAAGGTGGAATATCCGCCGAGGGATAACTCTCAGGACGGCTGCAGACTGCGTCGACTGGGCGCGCCATGCCGCTCCAAGTGGTGCATTGGGGGAGGCCATGGTTAGTTACCAGGAAGGCCGGTTGTCCACCGAGCTCCGAATTCTACTCGCCCGGATGCAGCAGCGTGTCGAATTACTTTGTCGTGAAAACGATAAGTTAAAGACTGCGCGTAGCTTGGAGGGGGCTCAGGTGCGATCGCTGCGGGAGGAGAACAAGAAGCTTGCCGCCTCCGCTGCTGAGAAAGAGAAGGCCTTCAAGGATCTTGAGGCCGAAATCCAAGCCAGACATGAGGCCCGTTCCAAGGCTACTCAAGTTGTTGATGAACAACTTAGGTTGGCTAAGGAAACGACGCGTAATGCCACTGAAAGGGCCACAAAAGCTGAAGCCGTTGCTGAGCCTCTACGCGCTGAGAATGAAGAACTGAAAGCCAAACTGGAGAAGCTTCAGCAGGCTCATGAGGCTTTGGCTTTGGAGGATGCCAAGAAGCTACAGGAGCTCTTGGATCAGAAGGGTGTGCTTGATCGCACTGAGCGCAAGCTTAAAAGCGTTGAGGAGGCTGCTGCCAATGAAGTGTTGCTTGCCAACCTTAATAAGAATGAGGCCGAACGCGCACGCGATCAAGCTCAAGCTACCATTCAAGAGTCCTTGTCCAATAAAGATTGGCTTCTACGAGAAGCGTTACCGCAGGTACGCACAGCTCAATTATTCTTTGATTTTTGCTTTTTTCTTTATACTTAGAAAAGTTTTTTTTATTTTTTGTGTAGGTTGTGCATCGGATTTTCGCGAACACATCCTATGATGATGCCATGAGTGCAGCCCTCAACGCTTCTCATGAGGATGGAGAGAAAGCTGGTTTCTTGCTTGGTCTAGGATTTGCAGAGAAAGGCATCCCGCCTTCCAAATTTCCTCTACACGATGTTGACACTGAAGCTGCCTATGACCAAGCTGTGAACCAGTATGCTGCTTTCTCTCATCCGGTTGTGGAGAAGGTTAATGAAGTTGCTGCTGCTGATGACGGGCTAGCTGTTCTCAAAGCTTTCCTCGGACCGCCGCAGCCGACTGATGGTGCGGGTTTAAGTGGGTTTGGAGGAAGTGGTCCCGAAGCCTGAATCTTCAGAATCCTCCAAGTTGTTAGGATAAATTTGTACTTTTTGTAGGCGGGTAGATACCTAGCCATTTTGTAAGGTTTGAACAGCTTTTAATGTATGAATGTTTTGTTAACGCCTTGCCTTGTAAACATTATATGATTTGCTCATGCATATTTTAGTTTAACTTAGCGGTTTTCTAAGTGTTTTGAATAAGTTAACCTTTCGACGCGTGTCATATAATAGGTTAATGTTCTATTTCCTCTATCATGATTGTGCGGGTAGGACCTTCACTTTCACTTAGTAGGATGACCAAACTTCATCTATGTCTGACCTGCGTGAAGGTTTTTCTTCATCTTCCCCTTAGAAATTTTTACTGTTTTTGTGTTTATGCGGGTTGTGCCGCTTTCCACACGCAACGACTTACTTCCTCCCTCACTTATTTATGCGGTGAATACCGGCATATCAGTGTGGTCAGTTCATAAGTATAAAGGTAAGGCTATCAACATCAATGTGATAAGGAGAATCATTTCCATTAGAAGTGGCTCTAGGCCTGTTCGTTACAAGTTTGGAATTGATCTACATGTAACATCTGCGTAATTGAGCTCCATTCCATGTTCTTGGGATGGGGGTGCCATCGAGCCTTTCGAGCCGGTATGCGCCCTTTCCCAGAACTTCTTTAATAATGTATGGTCCTTCCCAGATCGGGGCCAGCTTTCCTAGGCGCTCCTGGTTCGAAGCCTGGTTGTTACGCAGTATGTAGTCTCCGACATTGAAGTTGCAGAGTTTCACCCGCGTGTTGTAGTACTTTTGCATTTGTCGCTTGTAGTTCTCTTCACGCGCTGCGGCTAAGTCTCTGCGCTCTTCGGTTAGCATAAGGTCTAACCGTCTTTCCGCATCATTGTCTTCTGGTTGAGTTATGACTCTTGGTGAGGGTAGACCAATCTCGATTGGAACCATGGCTTCAGTGCCATAGGTGAGGCTGAACGGGGTTTCGCCCGTGCTTGCTTTTTTCAGCGTTCTGTTTGCCCAAAGGACATGTGGAACTTCGTCCACCCAGCCGGATCTATGCTCCAAGAGTCTTTTCTTTATGCCGTCGACGATGCTCTTGTTTGCTCTTTCCACCTCACCATTACCCTGCGGGTGTGCCACTGAGGCAAAGGTGTGGGTGATTTGAAGCTCTTTCAGCCACTTTTGTAGCTTCTGCTCAGCAAAGTTGGTGCCGTTATCGCTCACCAAATTCTGTGGAAGTCCAAAACGACAAATGATAAATTCCCAAATAAATTTTTTGATATGTTTTGCGGTTGTTTGGGCTAGGGGTTTTGCTTCTATCCACTTGGTGAAGTAGTCGATGGCTACCACTAGGAACTGAACGTTCCCTGCTGCTGTGGGAAATGGGCCCGTCACATCGATGGCACACTTCTGGAATGGCCATGAAGAAGTGACTGGAACAAGTTCGTTCTTCGGGCGATGCGTGTTGGGTGCGTAGAGCTGGCATGACCTACATTTTCTGATGTAGGCCAGCGCATCCGTGTGCATCCCCGGCCAAAAGTATCCCGCGTTGTTTAGCTTAGCTACAACTGCGCGTGGACCTGCTTGTATCCCACAGATGCCTTCGTGTACTTCCCTTAGGAGGTAGTTGGCATCTTGGTCGTCAACGCATCTGAGGAGTGGGCCAAGAAAATTACGCCTGTAATGTATGTCATCAACGAGTTGATAGTTTAGTGATTTTGTCACACCCTCAAAATCCACTAACGGAGTTTTACCGTCAGAGGGTGTGAACTAACAGGATCGGAATCATCAGTTATAATCAAACCATAAAAACGTTTAAATGAAAATAAGTGCGGAAGCGTAAAACCATAGAAACAACGTTACGTCACGCAGGACGATTTAAAACCAAGGATAACAGTTAAAAGTAAGTTTACATAGTTAAAAGTTTATCAAGCAATGCATGTTCCTAAACCGCGCGCCCGCCTCGGCTACCTGAGAATAACATACTAAAAGTGTCAACACAAGGTTGGTGAGTTCACAAGTTATATATAAAAATAAATCGTTTAGCGTTTGCGTTCAGCGTTACAGCGTCACAGCGTTTTGCGTTACAGCGTTTTGCGTTACAGCGTTTTGCGTTACAGATAGTGTTATGTCAAATTATATATCGATAGGTAGCTAGTCTATACAACAAGTATTACTAAGTGTCTGACACCGAAGCTGACTCGTTTAATAAGTGCCTTGTCACCAGGTCCTCCAGACCATGGTACGTGTTAGCCAAAATTACACCCGCTCGACCTCCAGTCGAGTTTAGCATTGGGTGGGGTTTGTCAAACCCAGTAGTACTACTCAACAGTGACTCGCTATTCTAAATATTAACCGGTTCGATGTGTAGGACTTCAAATATTTCGTTTGCCACTTAGCTTTTACAAGTGATATATAATTTATAACAAAATCTTAAATGCGTCGTGGAGTATGTTATCTCCCCCAAGTGAAAAGCGTTTGAAAACAGTTTAAAGAGGGGAAAGTGAAACTCACTGTTTGCGAAGAATTTCCCAAATTAAATCACCAAGATGCGCGTCACCGAAAAACTCTCTCTAACGTTCTAAAACAACAAGGAGATTTTTCTAAGTGTCGGAATATTATCGAGTCTCTAGACCCGGAACATAATACCTATGCACATAACATGTTTCGTGCTTCGTTCGTGAATCGTGTGTGACTTTAACAAGTGTTTTTGTGACACATTACATGTGTAAGCAATCATATACGTGCCATGTATTCATAACGTACATTACTAGCAATTATTCCCCGTAAGGGCATTTTGGTCAACAAATAACAATTAACTAGCCATTATTCCCCATGAGGGCAATTTGGTCAAATCATGGCAATCAATTAGCAATTATTCCCCGCAAGGGTATTTTGGTCAAAACATAACAATTATATAGCAAGTATCATGTTTCATGCATCTTTACACAACTCAGCAGCTAGTTTCACCGAGACAGAAATCCTACTAGAAAGATTATACTATTTCACCGATCATAGCATCTCAATTAATTTACCAAAAATCATCACAGAAGCATATATGTCTTAGGTTTCCAGATTTAATTATATTTTTATCCCACATAGTTTTCTCACAATCATCAAATCATTACAGCAAACTCATAACAGTCAAATTCATGCGCAACAGAATGTTATTTGCAATTCCCGTTAAACTAAAAATCCAATAAATGCAAGACCACTTGGGTTAGGTTCCTAACTCAATAAGTCAACTTCCAGAAGTGGAACCAACCCAATTGGTCTCGTAGTTCATGAGATATAATATTTACAACATAACCTAACAGTAGGTCTAACAGCTCAGCTTTGCACAACGTTTTTGTAAAATCATAAAAGTTAACCTTTACTTGTCCAAAAATTTCAAATTTATACTCTATGGAAACTAGACTCAACCTAGTTTACTGTAGTACCAATAATCTCAACCAATTTTCATATTTATACTTTGTTACAGTCACTTAAACATCAAATACACATTCTGTCCAGAAACTGTTTGCATCCAAACTCAACATATTAACAACCTATGAACTATCATGCATTCATATGACCCTCTAGACTCCATAAACACCATACATGCACATCAATTACATATTACATACTTGATTAGGGTTTGTGTTTGAACTCAAATCAAAGACACAACAATCAACATGCAACAAGATTCAATCTAGTTATCAAATCATCATTCAATCAACCACAATTATATTAGCTATATACATACACAAAATCGGCAGCTTAGGGTTTGTGGTTAACCCAACAAACATCAAAATCAAGCAACAAGAATGTATAGGATGATCAATTATACCTTCCTAGCACCTAGTTCTTCAATCACAAGCTTGATTTCTTGGTTGAATGTGTGTATAAAGTGGACGGCAGCCAAGAGGATGGGGCTTAAGGTTTCCGATCGGGATTTGGGAGAAAGAAAATAATAAGAGTTAGGGTTTATTATAACATAGTATTTATAGAATACTATGTTACACTTTAGCCCCTCCACTTTTAAGTATTATATTTCCTAGCTTAAACTAACTTGGTTCTTGTTTCTTGTCTAGCATTACACACAATATAATCAAGTAACACATATGTTAACACATAATTATTATGTTGACGTTTTTCGTTTATTCATTAATCGTTTGCGTCAACTCGTTTGCGTTTCGGTGCAAATCCCGAAAGACTACACATGTAGTAAGTGTTAAGCGTCATTTAAACCCTAGTTTAAATGTAATGAAGTGTGCGTTATAGATTCAATGATCTTAAGTTTGAATTGACGAAGTTGAGTTAACGGAGTTAACCTGAAATTGACGATTGTCACAGATTTACATCGTATCTTTCTTGCATGTGTCTTTGACTCTGGTAGTACACCCGTCGCAAGGTAATTTATGATTGGCGTCATCCATGTTTCCGTACCGGTTTGGATGACACAAATTTCCTTGTACGGGACTGATGGTGCTCCAAGGAGTTCAACGCGGATGTCCTTTCCCAAGTGGGTGAAGGCTAACGATGCAAGCTTGCTTAACGCATCCCCAGATTTGTTTTCGCTTTGCTTGATGTGCACAACTTTGCAATCGTTGAAATCGCGCATAAGGGTTTTTGCTTGTGCGAGGTACAGGGCCATTGTGTCGTTCACGGCTGTGTACGTCCCGTTTATCTGGTTGGCTACTAGCATGGAATCCACGTGGGCTTCCAAGTTTTTCACCCCCATCTTACGCGCAATTCTTAATCCGGCCAAGAATGCTTCGTACTCCGCTTCGTTATTCGTACTTGGGAAATCCAGCCGAATAGCGTAAGTGTATTCTTGGCCTGATGGGTTAGTTAGTTTCAACCCTGCGCCTGAACCTTCGTTGTTGGCTGCTCCATCAGTATAGAGTCGCCAGACATCGTTAATGTCTTGTGCTGGAGAGGGTTAAGCCTCTTCCTGGCACTCTTTTTCCCGCGAAGCGGGGACTTCTGCAATAAAGTCGGCCAAGACCTGGCCTTTTATGGCTGGTCTTGGCTTGTACTTTATCGCGTATTCTCCCAACTCAGTTGCCCATTTGGCTAGGTGCCCTGACAACTCGGGTTTGCCTAGAACGTTTGCAAGTTTGAAGTTGGTGAGAATGGTGATTGGGTGGCCTTGGAAATATCGTCTTAGCCTGCGTGAAGCCTGTACAAGCGCTAAGACTAATTTTTCCAGGGTGGAGTACCTGGTTTCCACGTCTGTTAAGACGCGGCTTACATAGTAGATGGGCATCTGGATGCCTTTTCGTTCTACTAGTAAGACTGCCCCGGTTGCTCTGTCTGTGGCGGAGAGGTAGAGAATTAATTCCTCCCCCACTTCTGGTGCTGTGAGCGGTGGGAGTTCGATCAAGCGTGACCGAATCTCTTGAAAAGCTGTTTTCGCTTCTGGTGTCCAGCGGAAGTGCGTTTTCTTCAAGCAATTTCTCAATGTTGACACGAATGGGAACGACCTATCCGCATGGTTTGCCAAAAAGCGGTTAAGTGCGACTAGTCGTCCATTCAGTGTCTGAGCCTGTTTGATGGTAGCAGGTGATTCCATTTTGATAATGGTTTCGACCTTTTCAGGGTTCGCTCTGAACATATTTGGTAACGATGACTCCTAAGAACTTCCCTTCTTCCATCCCAAAGGAACACTTGCTCGGGTTGAGCTTCATGTTTATCTTTCTGAGCGTGTTGAAAGTTTCTTCGATGTCTTTCAACATCGCCTCTGGCTCGAGGCTTTTGATGACCAAGTCATCCATGTAAACTTCCAAGTTCCTCCCGATTTGGGCATGAAACTCTTTGTCCATCAGGCTTTTTTATGTGGATCCGGCATTCTTTAATCCGAATGGCATCATTTGGTAACAAAATGTGCCATCAGGCGTCCGAAATGCGGTTCTATCCTGATCGTCAACAGCCATGTAGATTTGATGGTACTCTTTATACGCATCAAGGAAACATTTAAGGAAAAACGGTGCTAATGAATCTACCTTAAGGTCAATTTCGGGTAACGGGTAACAATCCTTGGGGCATGCTTTGTTTAGGTCTTTAAAATCTATGCACATGCGCCACTGTTTGTTGGATTTTGGTACCATGACGGGATTTGCAACCCATGTTTGATATTTACTAACGCGTACGATGCCTGCGTCAAGGAGTTCCTTGACTTGGGTTCTACACGCGTTAGCCTGCTCAGAACCCATTACGCGACGCTTTTGTATGACCGGTGTAAACGCCGGGTCACACTTGAGCTTATGCTCAGCCTTACTTCGAGGTACACCAGTCATGTCAGCTGGTGTCCACGCGAAGATGTCGGCATTTTTTTGCAACAAGCGTTTGAGTAAGGTGCGTGTGGGATTAGTGATTGTTGGGCCAATGGCAACAGCCTAGTCAGGGTATTTGCCATTGAAGGCCCATTCTTCTGGCTCAGAGATGGTTGGTTTAGCCATTTTTGGTTTGGGTTTAGATGAGACGGATGCGATGCATACATGGGGAATGCCCGTGATCATCGCGACGCCCTCAGCTGTTGGCCATCTCATCATACCATGGACCGAAGACACCACGGCATTAAATCTTGCCATCCCGTGTCTCCCGAAGAGAATGTCGTATGTGTGGTGTGGCTTCCTCATTACAACGAAGTCCACGTCTTCTGTGCGGGAGTACTTCCCGTCCGTGAGAGTGACGGGGAACGATAAGATTCCCAAGGTGGTGTTTGTGCTGCCGTCGAACCCTTCCATCGAGGCGTAAACTGTTTCTAGGCGTTCCTTGTCTTCGTTGTCTAGCTTGTCGAAGAACTGCCTATACATGACCGTTGAGGAAGCGCCATTATCAGCAAGGGTGCGGGAGGTGATGTAGTGCCCTAGCTGGATTTTGATGACTATGGGGCTTTCTTTGTTGGGCCCCCCTGGCACACGCGGGAAGCGCACTTCTGCTTCCTTTCACGCACTTGGCTCTGTTGTTCGTCGTTTTCTTCCGCTGATGTTACCGTGAACCATGTGAATGCTGATGTCGACGGGCTTCCTTCTATTGCCCTTGTACCGATTGTCTTTCCTCCCTCCGTTCTTGATTGACGCCACGAGGTGTGTGAGTTTCCCATCCTTGACGAATGTTTCGACGACATCCTTCAAGGATGTGCATTCCTCAGTGGTGTGGCCTTTTGTCTCGTGGAAGTCACAGGATTTGCTCTGATCAGCGTTTTGACGCTGTCGGATTATTGGAGCCTTTGGCCATGGGAGCCTCTCGGTGGCAAATATCTCGGTGACGCTTTTGGTGAGTGGCGTCCATCTGGGATTCCGGTTCGACGAGTGCATGTTGTCCCTTCCTCCTAAGAGAGGGTGAGAGCTGGATGAGGTGTCAAAGTTTATCCTTGACTGCCAAATACCAAGCTTCCTCTTTTTATTTTATCGGGCGGTACGGACGTTATTTTCTCTTGTTCTCTGCGTGTAGAGGTTTGTGCTTTGGGGAAGATTTCTACCCAGTTGCTTCTCCGTTTCGGCAAAGCGTTTAGCTGCCGTCATGATGGCATCCCACGTGGATGGCATGCCATCTTTACCTGTCAACGTGCGGATGAGCTCTGGGTACTCAGCTCCCTGGATGAAAGCGGCGCGAACAAGATCTTCGCTTATAGTGCCCAGACTTAGCTTCTTTGAGTTGAAGCGAGTGATGAAGTCTAGCAAAGATTCGTCTTCCTCTCGGATGCAGTTGAGGATCGTCCATTGCTCTTTAGTATATTTTCTTTGTTGACTGAAGTGCTGGCTGAACTTGTGCTGGAAGTCTGCCCAATCATAGATGTGGTGGACCGGTAGACGATCAAACCACGCTCTGGCTGCCCCGACGAGGGTCATCTGGAACATGTAACACCATGTGGGTTCCGTCCAATTACTGACGGTTGCCCCCGCTATAAATCTGTTCAAGTGATCGTCCGGGTCAGATATGCCATCGTAAGTTCCTATGTTGGACATCTATTTGGCACTCTTTGGAGCGATTGCTTCCGCAATGTCCCTTGCAAATTTGGACGTTCCCGCATTCGCAACAGTTGGTCTGAAAGTTTTGGAGAAGTCACGTGGGTTTCCTCCCGTGTTCTTTGGTTTGAAGGTTCCCTCGAAATTTCTTCTCGAGTGGAAGTCTGCTTCTTTACGCTTCCCTTTCGCCTTATGACGAGGGTTTACGTCACTGTCGGATTCTTCCCAATCTTCATCATCCAAATGCTCGCAATCATTGCTCATGTTGAGCTGTTGTCGAGGGCTTCCGAATTCGTCATTGGCCTGTTGGAGTGAACGTAAACGTTCGTCCAACTCGGCTTGGAATTCTTTCTGACGTGCTTCCGCCCAAGCTTTAACTTGTTCTGGTGTTTGTCGCGGAAGTCTCGTCTGTTGTTTCCCCAACTGGGTATCAATGAATCCCAGGAGAGGATTGTTTACTGCACTTGCCCCGGCTTGGGTAACCGGGGTAGTGTTCGTAACAATCGTGTATTCACCGGTGTTCCCCCCAGTAGCTGGGGTTGTTGTTACCGGAGTTTCTTGGTCACTCGGTGGCTTTGGCATCGGAGTAACCTTAACCATCTTTCCAGAAGTTTGAAAAAATTGAGAAAAAGAATTAGTTCTAGCTTAATGCACGGATGGCGCCAATGAAGAAACACTAAATGACCCCGGCAGATTAAGGATAATCTTAGGGTAAATAGATGTTTCCCACGAGGGTTAGGTCCGGCAAAGATGGTTATTCTTCTCAATCTGCAAAACAGACACCGTAAGCTCGTCACTGAGAAGGGGGGGGGGGGGGTTTCCTCCTTGTGACCACCCTCCGGCGTGAGAATCAGGCTAGATTGCTCTGAATATAAGTGTATATAGAGAGAAATAGCTAGAGAGAAGATGATGATACCGTTCCAAGGTGTTGGAGTATTTATAGCCGAAGGTAGGTTTCCAAGCAGGTACGGCTAGTTGTATAATATTCCTTTTCCACTAACTACGGGCTACGTTCGTGCCACGATGGGAGTTAGTGGGTAGGCAACGGCTGATAGTGACATTTTGTACTGGAGCGTGCTCCTCCTCGTACTATTGTCAGTGAGCTGTCACCCTGTGATTGGTTCATGGGCTGCTTTTGTCAGATCTTGTCTATTTGTCCATACCTTGGTAGGTATAGTACAAAAGATCTTCTGGAAGCGTACGGACTGGCTCTTTTGGGCGGGAATATTCCCGCCCTGCTCATTCCTTCTTCAGGTGACATTGCTGAAGTATAAGAGTTAGTGCCTTATGCGTGTAGCCTTACTGTTAGTGCGGGTAGCCTTCCTTCTTGGCTTGTACCCACAGCTGCGGGGACAGGCAGAGTACTGTACCAAGGGAGGCTTTCCTACGGGAACAGCTGGCTTACTGCGTGTAAGGTCTTCATCTCTCTGAGCATGGTGGGTCCTGCGGATCCAGTTGGTCTTTGCGCAGACGTACCTCTTCAAGTTGAGTCTTGCGAGTCCAACTGGGCTTTACGGGGACCTACCTCTTCATGTATGCTTTAGTAACCAACAAGCTTTTGACAATAATAAATTCCTAATATAGAAAGAAAGGTTTGATAAAAGGTCTAGGATCTACTTTTAGAAGTACTTATTGAGCACTTCTCAATTTGGTAAAACTTTATGCTGGTGAATCATCTTAATTAGTCATTATTAGCTCTTCACACATTTACGCCCCTTTCTAATCTTTCTTTGTGCATACAAAAGGATATTAAGCATCAAATACATGCAATTCATACAAGTGTAAAACACTAGTAAACAAAGGAATTTTCGTGACGACAAAATACTTTGTTGTCATGGTAGTCGTTGGGTAAAATTCCACACAAAATCTAGTCATGGCATGGGTAAAATCTTCACCAGACTATGAACGGCGGATGGATATTTCTGAAGGTCTTCAAACACCACTTTATTAACTAACTATCGACATATTACTAATCATATGCATACAGAGTATCGACGTGTATTACCAATGTAACATCTAAGGATATTACTGACTAATCGATGACCACATCACAGAGTGATGGAATGTTCCCTGACATATCATTTATAACATATATATATATATATATATATATATATATATATATATATATATATATATATATATATATAACCAATGGTTGTTTATCAACATATCATTGATCAGCTGTTACTAACGTAAAGTTATAAGTAATCCGACAATAATATATAATATAGTAGCTTTTAGCAAAACGAATGAACTTAAAATATTTAAAATTTTCTGTAAAGTAAAAATATTAAAAACACTTGTAATAATTTCTTTAAATAAAACTTTGTAATAATATATAAAATGTGTTCATTCAAAAGAATTAGTCTAGCTAAAGTGGGAAGGGTATGGGTGGGGGTACGTGGTGCTGAGCTCGGTGTACACGCATATGTCTTGTAGAGTAATTAGGCATACCTCTTATACGTTTTACTAAAACGGACGAGGATTCACTCATATATAGAAATTTCGGTAGCATAATGACTGTAAATAGAATGTTTTAAACAATTTGCCTAATTATACAAAAGAACAATGCTTTGAGTTACAAAGTATTTATCTACTAGTTGTTAGAACTCATGCCAAAATAGGTTTATCTTTGCTTTTTAGTCATTATCTATGTATTCATGAATTTCTTATTCCGCATTCACTGTCATGATAAGTCTTGACTTCGATGACCTCTCTTGTGAAAAGATGAACGAGTTCAATATCCCAATTCATTGATGTGCCCTTCCTCTATTTTAAAAATTTGTTCTTCATCCGCATAATCATCTACGAATTCATTAACACATTCTTGTCCCACATATTTCCATTGGCGTTTTCCTGAGAACTGCCCACTAATCATTTAATTTTTTTTCAACGAATGATATATTCATGTATAATGCACTTGCTCTACTCGTGATTCTAGGATGTATATTAGTCATTAGGTCTTAGCCTAGCTAGACTTATATTTAGTATCGACCAAGCTATTTTTCGGGTCTACTCTAACCCCTCACCTCCTCTGTCAAGCCCTGTACACCAGAAGAACACAAAACCTTTAAAATCACATCAAGAAATCTATAGTAGTCAGACTCAATGTAACAGGGTGATTATTTTTTGTAATGCATTAGTGTGGTTTTTACATATAACTTTTTTTTTTTAAATTTCGTAGGTTTTGAGAGCAAACGAGATAGAATTATGAATTATGCTAAAAGCAAACAAATGATATAAAACTTCATACTAAAGATCAGTCGTAAAAACGAATCTCTGCAGGTATCAAGGTCGTTAGAAAAAGATGATAACAGAAACCACAACAACAATAGTGTTGTTACTGTTCCTAGAAACAATGTCAAGGGGCCATGGGCTGTCAGTGATGGTGCTGACTGGTGGTTGATTTCTGGTTGCTTTGGAACTGATCGGATCAGACATCACACGCATACACAACTCAAAATACTAACAGTATAGAAAGTAAATAACATGAGAGATAATGTGGTTCGGTGTAATCTGATCGACCTAACTCGGACTACAACTAGATAGATTGTAATTCTGAGGTGATAATAATTAAAGAGTACATTTGCCTATATATACATAGGGTTAACAGTTTTCTAAACAAGAAATTCGTAAAAAAAGATTGCTGCCTAAACTGAACCGAGACAACAAAGGGGCAAGAGCCGGCTGATCGACCTTCAACGCCTCTGCATAGGGCTGGCTGCCCTAGTCTCAAGCCTACACACACCCAAAAATCTACCACTAGGAGGCTTGACCACTTTATTTGCACTCCGCATGCACTTCTTCACTAGTTGCATCAATATTCCTGAAGGCCAGTTAAAACTACACCGACCCTCAACTCATATGCCATCACGACCCTATTTACCGGTGTCTGGTCCAACTTTAACAAATATGTCACTCTGGTGATTTGTGAAAAATATATTGGAATCCTTTGGTCTCCATCATAAGCAAGTGATCAACTAGGGAGACTTTCTATGCAGTGTACTGGTTCTTTTGACCCACTATAGACCTGGAGTTGTAACAGGAATCGTCTTATATCATTGTGCACCAGCAAACAAAACATCATATCCCTATTCGTCTAATTGCCCAACTAAGATTAGCATTCTCTTCAGGCTTGAACTGAATCTGACATCCTTCAGAGTGCAGGTGGTTCCAAAGGAAGTTTTAAGATCAACACATCAACACTTATTGATTCTTTTCTAACTAATTACATTAATAACTATAGGTTGTTTATGTTTATGTTTTGCAAAAAGATTGTTCTTTTAATTCACACCCATGTAGGGTGGCCTCAAGATTCATGTTTACTCATTGTTTCCGGGACACATGTAGTATGCAATCGGAAAGAAAATATTGTTCTTTTCAATTCACGCCCACAGTCCACACCTATACGCACGATATGAATATGTCTAACTCTGTTTTTCTCGGTTACAAGCTTCGTTATCTTACATGCAATGGAAGAAAAAGACGAAAACGAAGGTATCAAAACATGTTCAATTCACAAGAGAGCGTCTTTGAATCAGGCGTGTGTTCTTATGTTGTCTGGTAAATTATTATGCTAGGTACTACAAATTTGAATGTGATACATTAATGTCATCTTGAATATAAGTTCTCCCGTTATAATATTCAATCTTAATTTGAAATTCAAGTTATTTACTCTATCATATATATAATTCGTTAACAGAAATATATTATATTTAATCAAGCCAACATAATATCACCAGAATAATATTGCATTCGCTTATTAGAGTTGCAAACCTAATAACAATACTTCAAATGTGAATCAGATACATACACAAAATCAAAGTTTTATTGCTTTATTTTACATTATCCCTCCCTTTCTTCTTTATTATTGAAGTTTGCTTATATGCATTATGCATAATATAACTGAGACATTAATTCATACGATGAATATGTTTGAGATACCTCAAATACAATACATATCAATACATATGTGTAATCATCTTCGACGGGCGGCATTTTCTCTTTGAGCATTGAAATATACCGCAGCAACGGGTAACCCTAACCCATGTTCTTGACTGAAGCTACGAGTGTTGAACCGGTCTCTGGAAGTCGGTGGACTCACCGATTTTCTTGTTTTCTGCTTGAACAGTAAGAACACATATCGATGAATCCCAATTACCGGCTTTGGTGCCTCATAGCTTACAATCTCCCTCCCTGCATTATGTGCAATTCAGTTGATGCATGGAATGCATAAAACGAAAATTAACGTGGTCCATGCATATGATTAAGTGTACGTACCAAAAGATGCGTCGGTTGTACCCGGAATGTCTGTAACGATCCTGTAACATTAAACGGGGTCCAAAATTTGTTTGTATTAAATTATAGCTATATGGTACTTTGAATAAATATAATAACCATATAAGAAAACTGCATGTAAACCATAGTCTAATAATCTCACCAGTGGAGATGTTCTCTTAAGTAAGGATCACTTGGGCCAGGGACATCTGGATCAGTCATGATCTTCAAGTCGAAATTATTAAGACGAAGTTAACACACATAGATTTAAATATATAAACATGTATGAATACTAGAGATCAAGAGGATTACAAGGGTATATGCAGATCTCATGTCTTCACCGCCAATATCAACACGAGGTTTCGTGGTAATGAGATTCGGCATGAGCTCATGTCCATTACAGACAGTTTTATTGAGATTGTAGGTTACATTCAACTTAACACTAGGTGTAAATTTGTCCACCACCTCTCCTATCACTCTCCCTACTGCAAGTGGTTCTGCCATTCTGGACATGATGATGACACCGATTGATGGAGTTCTTAAGACACTAGCTATGTGGAAATGTATGAGTTGTGTTTGATGCCTATGAGTCTTTTTATAAAGAAGTATGTATTAGACAAAGACAGAAATATGGTGGTCTTAAAAAGACCGAAGAGATTCCGCAGCATAAAGTTTTACCAAATTTGGAAAGTTCTCTCCAAGTGCTTGTAAAAGAGATCCTATTCAAAGTTCTTTGATCATACCCTTCATTCTATTTTAGGAAAGTATACATGCCTAAATCTTATTGGTTACTCAAGTATCGATTGTAAATGACGAATAAAGATTGCTTTTTTCTTCCCTAGTTTCCACTTCTTTGCTTAGATTAATCTATAATGTTGCCGAATTTCGCTTATGCGCTGCATTTAAGGAAATTTATCAATCATTTTGGGTATGCTAGAAAGTGTTTTCTAGATACAGAATGTTCCCAATATTTCCCATCCATCATTAGTGCCAATTTCTGTTTATCTGGAGGCTGCTTTAAACCCAAATACAAAATTTATAGCAAGTCAAAAAGAGGGCATAACTCTTTTAGTGTGGTGAACTGTTTGTTAATTAACAAAGTATTCGACATGTGACACGTACACGCATATTATAGAACAAATTAGGTACAAATACAATGTACCCGGAACAAAATTAACCCTTTTATCATAGGTGCTCCTGTCATTAAGGGACCTATGAACACTTGGGAATGCAATCAAGGCTTAAAGCTTATAGGATGATTGTCTCTTTCCTCTTATGCGGGTGCTGATCCAATGCTAAGTATTTAAAAGGTCCAAAAATAACCTAAAATTGATAATAAACCATAATAAATTCAAACTTTAAGCCAACATACTTTTTTTTTCCGAAACAACTTGTCAAATACTCTTTAATATGATAATTTAGTTCTCCTTCAATATGTTGTTTCGACCCATTAGTATCTTCACTCGTACAATTCGTCCCGAAGACTTGATCATCTCAATCATTTCGATTTACTCGACCCAACCGAGGCTTGATCCAATTTAACATCCCCTTGGTGTGAGATAACTGAAAATATTTACTTTAACATCAGTAGCAAATGGTAAGTGATTTAATGAAGCTTAATACCAAAATAAGTATCTCAAAAAAAATAAATTATGGATAAATTTCCCAAAATATAGCTTTCTGTCTCAATTTGTATGTAAAGATTGTTCATTTACCACATGAGGTTTTCAATTAATTAAGGACGACAAATACTAAGAAGTAAGAACCATTCTGATTTCTCCGTCACATCTTGATCTATTTTGATCTTTCTTCTCTTCTTTCTTTCATTCCCGTCGACACTAATGCACATAAATACACCATTTTAGTTTGACTAAAGTGCAAGGTTTGAGTGTTTGACTCCTCCTAAGTTAATCTTGTGTAAATTTCAACATAGCCCCTATACTACCAGTATTTGCTAAAAAACTTATAAACTCAAGTTTATTTATTTGTACATGACACACCACATTTTTCACCGTTATATTTAATGATTTTATCTTTATATCCTAAATTTAAATAATTTGGGATGCTACATTATGTGTTGGAATGTGATTGATATGAAAGAGCATAAAGTGTACGTATACATGGGGCATGCCACATTTGAAGGCCTTTGGATACCCATGCTTCACTCCATAACTTCAAATCTTCTTCATTTCTACTTTTACGTATTCAACATTTGTTTAACAAATAATTGGCAAGAAATGATCCGAGGATGGGTGATTCTTGGCTTGACTTTGTAGATATCGTGGGTTCTAAGTTTATCAAGACATTTAAGTATAACAATGCTACCTAAAGGAACAAATAAGTTTGATCAAGAAAGAAGTTAAAGAAGTTATCTGGAACATGTCTCGAAACTTTCAGGCCAATTTTGTCAGGTTATGAAAGATAAAGGACTAAAAATGAAAAATCTGATTTTCAGACTATTTGCACTACGTGTCAGGCCAAGAATAAACCCATCGCGATACGCGATGGCCACTCACACTAACCAAGAAAAGGTCGGTGTCGCGCTACGCAATACCATACTCCTTGGATCTTCGCGATACGTGATGTCCACATTAAGTGACCGGAGACACGTCTCAAATCACATGTCAACCGTGGCACAACATGAGAAACCACATGTCACCATGTGGCAACACCCGGAGATGTTGAGTCATCGTGCTACGCGATGGCCACCCGAACAGCCCATCGCGATACGTAATGGGTGCCAAATTTTTCCTATTAAAGGGGAGGTCGGGCTCTACATCTTGCATCCCACAATACACCTTTATTTACACACATTTAACCTTGAGAATCGTGCCCAAGTTCCAAAGTTCCGAAGTTTTAAGCACCAATACGCGACGTAGAATAGAAGTATTGCTAACCTTAGGCGTCCAAATCTAAGTACCCGTATAAGGTAGGGAATCCGCTTAAGTTATTTTACTAATATGAATTAGACCCTAGTAGAAGGTAAAGCATAGAACTTTATCAAATTTAAGTATGAACATAGCTTTTTATATGCAAAGATTATATCCAAAATAATTTTTCTCTATGACTAAGAAACATAAAATATTATATACAACGGGCATAGTCAAGCTGGCATTTATTCTTGAAGAAGAAACCTAACATAGACGTTTCTTCATGAAGAAGAAACATAACACATAACTGGTAATTGAAAAGAAAGACTAAAAGTCTAAACGTTTTATCCAAATAAATGATTTATCAAGGTTAATGCTATGCAAAACAGACTAAAGATCTGAAGGTAGATCGTTGATCTAGACAATTACAGAAAGTTATTATCGTACTACAGGTCCGAGGTAACAAACTGAGAATACATGGTGAATGATCATCATGATTTGACATTGTATGATCTAGTCTTGTGATACGATCGTTTGATTATGATTAGGTATAATTGTGTGTTAGTGTGTGTTAAGAGGAAATTTGTACCGAGTAACGAGAGGGACATCAATAATAAACCGGAACTCTTAATTGTGAATAATTTACAGGGGTATATATAGATGGTGACTCATTCTCTATACATGCATAGTGAATTACCCACATTCGCCATGCCATTTGCTAAACATCCCTTAGCGAATGGCCTTATACGTTATTCCACTCATTCGTTAAACATTCCCTAACGAATGAGGACCAAAACTGTTCATTCGCTAACATTCCTAGCGAATGAACTATACATTATTATCAGATAACCCCTATAAATTCAAACTATTACAAAATAAGATAAAAAAAGAACGATACGACTTCTGATGTATAAACAAACTCCCCCTCGTCTCGAGCTTTGTCGTTCTTCACATCCTATATCGGTTGGTCTTTCAGTCGGCACAACTATGATCTCCAAAAGCATGACAAACACGAACGATCCGTTGGAATTGCATAGCCAACTCATTATCTTTGTTGTGCGCCGATCTAATCTGATTGTTAAATAAAACGTCATTGTCAGACTCAGACATGTTAACCAGTGTAACATCCGATCCTCGCACCACTAGTATTTTTCGCTTTGTCCACGAAGAGCTCACAAGTTTGTTTTTGGTTGCCTAGGTGGAGACTATAACAACTCGAATCTTTTCATTTTAAATTATTAATGTCTAATACCCGAACCATTGTCGTTTCCGGAAATTAATCATTATAACTTGTTGGGTCAAGAGTTTGACCCAAATGAGGAGATTTGACCTAAACGAAGAATTTGGAAGATTGGAATCTTCTCAACCTCCTCAGAAACTGCTAAGTATTGAATCCGAGCACACCTTGGACCTTCGAGTAAGCTTTTACTTAGCCGAGTACGAGATTTTGCCTCCCGGGCAAGGTTTACTTCAAATAGTCTTCTTAAGTGGATATCCGGGCAAGGTATGCTTTTTGGTGATTTCCCGAGTAAGGTTCATTAATTTGGCATATCCGAGCAAGGTTCACTTTGTCAAGCAGGGTTGTTCTTCAAGACCAAGTATTTTACTCTTCCGAGTAAGGTATGGTCACCAAGTCCAAGAAGCCAAGTAATTGGAAGACCGGGCAAGGTATTCTTTAATAATTATGGTCCGAGTATACTTGATGAGTTAATAGAATATCTTTAAGTTATCTCGAGTAAGGTTCTGCTCAAGTGAGGTATGTACTCCCGAGTACGCCTTATCAATAAGTTGTTCAACTGACAATGAGCCGAACAGGATCATAGAAGAACAAGGTTGCTCGTAAGGATTTGTCGAGCAAAGTTTGATAAGTCCAAGAAGATTGAAGTCTACTCGGTGAATATTTTACTTGGTAAAATATTCTTTAAGTAAAGTCTACCCGGAAACTGATTCCGAGTACACTTCTATGTTTACCAAGTCTGAAGGAAGGCCGAGTACACTGCGTACTCGGAGACTGAAGTTTAATGAAAAGCCTACCCGGAAGACTTGTTTTACACTTAGTTTATTTTTGAATATGTAATTTGAATATGTACTATCGGATAGGGTTTCTAGAAGGAATGACAGCTGTCTTAGGTTGGCAGGCCTATAAATAGAATATTTAGGGCATGCCGCCAGAGAAGAGGGAAGAAATCACAATACGGATAAGACCGACACATTAATTGAGAGAATATTTTGTGTGTGACGGCTGTCCTAGGATTCCTTCTAAACCCTAATCGATTATCCTTTTGTATGATTAACATTGTATAAATGGAAATCTCTTGAGTGAATCCGGTGTGTGTCTTCTGTCATTGAATATTCATTGCAACCGTATGTTTGTTATTGATTCCGCCTTTAACAAACGGTCATCTTTCTAAACATAGTAACCCGTCATTAACTCGCTTGTCAACACGATTAATTTTGTGTGAGTTATAACATGATTGATTGAAGATCCGATCCGAATCGACCATACATTCAATAGTTGGGACTACCAGACAAGTGGTATCAGAGCTTGTTACTGCTATTTTTAGAAAGATTGTTGCCGATTGAAGATTTGAAGAAGAATGATGTAAGCAGAGCACTGTTCGATTGATTTGTGACGTCAGCTGCCCTGTTCTTCATTTTTCCTCTAGATCTACAATTTTGATAAGTTTTCTCTTCATTGTTTCATTTAAAGTTTTAGTCTTTATATCTAAATCTCGTTTTCATCACATCAGACATATCAGATCTGAGCATTCTGGTTTCGGATCTGATTATTTTGAAAATTATTTTATAAGAAACTGATTTTTGATTTCTCAAAATGTCTGGATATGAGGAACAAGAGGTGTCTACTAATAAGATACCAAGATTGTATGGACAGGAAAACTTTATCAAATGGAAGGTACTCTTTGAAGCAGCTGTATGCTACAATGACATTGACATGTGGAACTCCATCAAGAATGGTCCACAGACTACTGTTGAAGAAGGTGCAAATGCTACTGCAACTGCTGCTATAAGAGAAAAGATGAGAAAGGTGGATGACAAAGCCTTGGCTATGATTAAGCTAGGTTTGTCTTGGGATATTCTGACCAAGGTGGCTCATCACACAACTGCTAAACAAATGTATGATGCCATCCTTGAGATGTATGAAGGGAACACTGAATTGAAGAACATTAAGAAGCAAATATTGAAGCAACAGTTGGAAAGGTTCAAGTATAAAGATGGAGAAAGGTTGAAATCAATACTAGAACGTTTTCTGAGTATTGTGAATGAGTTGAGAACAACTGATTATGTAATGACTGACTTTGATTTGAATACAAAGTTGCTCAACTCAATGCCGAAAGAATGGTATACTGCTTGCAAATTCATCCTTCAGAAGCAGAATTTCAATGAATTGAAATTGGATGATGTGGTATGTTTTCTTCAAGCTGCTGAACTTGAAATGATTGAAAATGAAATAATAAAGGAAGATAGACCAAGCTTCAGTATTTCAAATGCATTAATTGCACCTATGGGAAACCTGTCAACAAAGAACCAACAACAAATTCCCATCATAGAAGAACCTGCTGAACATAATGTTATGAATTCAAAGTCTTTCATTGGGGGTAGTACAAGCACTCAAGGAAATCAGCAGAGGTCCAATGTGCAATTAATTGATGATTCTGACTCAGTCTCTGTGTCTAATGGAAATGTTCCTAACCCTGGAACAGGACATGTTCAAAACAATGAAACACAAGCATTGCTGTCTATGTTCACTGAATCTTACAATGCATTTGTGGCAAAAAACTTGATTCACACAAGTGTAGTGCAGGATGATTTGGAACAAATAGATGCTGATGACCTTGAAGACATGGATCTCAAATGGCAAGCTGCAATGTTGGCTTTGAGAAGCAAGAGACTGTACAATAGAACTGGTAGATCACTAGTTTCTGGTCCAAATGAGAGAATAGGATTTGACAAGTCCAAGGCTATCTGTTACAACTGTCAACAGCCTGGACACTTTGCAAGAGAATGCAATATGCCATGGAACTTTCAAGTCAATCAATTCCAACAACCAAGAAACCAACAACAATACCAGCAGAATGTGCAAAGAAACAACAACCAGCAGAACTTCAACAATAACCAAAGCTTCAATCCCAACAACAACAACTTCCATCCAAATAACAACTTCCATCCAAACAACAACTTCAATCCCAATTTTAACAACCAATATCAGCCTCAGATGAACAACCAGCAGGGTATGCATCAGAATCAAGTGTATCCAATGAACAACACTCAGAATCAAGCTGTTCAAAACTCTTCAACTAACAACATTCCAGCAAACCAAAATCAACAAAGAAATCAAGGCAATGTGGCTGTAACAACTCAGCATGAGGGAAGCTTTGACTGGAGTAACCATGAGGAAGATATAGCAGATGATATCAGAAGAGCTAATGTGGCATTCATGGCCATAGACTCTGCATCTTCATCTAAGGAACAGGCCACTCCATTGAATGATATATGGTATATGGATAGTGGTTGTTCTAGGCACATGACTTGTGACAAGAGGTCACTTGTGAACTATGAAGAGAAATATGAAGGTCCTGTTGCTTTTGGGAAAAATGAAAATGGTGGAAAGATTATGGGAAAAGGAATCTTGACAAATGGAAAAGTGTCATTTGATAATGTGTTTCATGTTGAGGGACTTCAATACAATCTTCTGAGCATATCACAGATGTGTGATAAAGGTTACAAAGTTAGTTTTGATGATTCTCATTGTTTCATTTTAAAACCTGAGTTTGTAATTCCACCTGAGATGATTATGATGATGGCACCCAGAAATGGCAACTTGTATGAGTTGAATATGAAAGAAGCTATTTCAAGAGGTGGTGCATGTTTTGTTTCCAAAGCCACTGAAAATGAGTCAAAATTGTGGCATAGGAAACTGTGTCATGTAAACTTAAAGAACATGAATAGACTGGTCAAGGGTGAACATGTGATTGGTTTACCTACAAGAGAATTTAAGTTAGATGATCATTGTGACTCATGTCCGAAGGGAAAACAACACAAGTCTACTCATAAGACAAAGCTCATCAACTCAATTGATCAACCACTTGAGTTACTTCACATGGATCTTTTTGGTCCTGTGAGTGTGCCAAGTATTGGAAAGAAGAGATACTGCCTGGTGATCATTGATGACTATTCAAGATATACTTGGGTTTATTTCCTAAGTACCAAGGATGAGACTGTTGAGTTGATCAAAGGTTGTGTCACAATGATTGAGAATAAGCTGAATAAGAAAGTCAAGATGATGAGAAGTGACAATGGTACAGAGTTCAAGAATGGAGTTATGGAAGAATTCTGCACACAGAAATGAATACTTCAACAATTCTCAGCTCCTAGAACTCCTGAACAAAATGGTGTGGCAGAAAGAAGAAACAGAACTTTGATAGAAGCTGCCAGAACCATGTTGGCTAATGCAAATCTGCCTGTCACCTTTGGGCTGAAGCAATCAATACAGCATGTTATGTTCAGAACAGGGTACTTGTAAACAAAAGGTATAACAAGACTCCATATGAAATTTTCAATAACAGAAAGCCTTACATCAAATTTTTTAAGCCCTTTGGGTGCAAATGTTTTCTATTGAACACTAGAGATTATTTGAACAAGTTTCAAACTAAGTCACTAGATTGTTTTTTTGTTGGATATTCTACTCACTCAAAGGCATACAAGGTATATGTGAGAGATCACTTGAGTGTGATAGAGTCATCTGACATCATTTTTAATGAGAATCAATTCAACACAGTCAGTGGTGCAACATGGCTGTTTGATCATTAGAGGTTAATTAAGTCATTCAAGATTTATTCTAAAGACTTTGATGATACATTCTACAAGACCAGTGTACTTGAAGAGAATAAGAAGAAAGAACTGGACTTGGAAGAATTGTGGAAAAAGGTTGCTAGGAAAGAAAAGGAATACACTTTTGTGAAAAGCTCCTCAAACAATGACATTGAACAAGATCAGGAAATGACAAGTCAAGATAGTCCTTATATACAAAATGATCATGTTCAGAATGGGAGTGACACAAGCAACCAATCAAATGAAGTTGAGAATGCTTCCACAACAAGATTTCAAGACTTGTTTCAAAGTTTGAATCTGGGAAACAATGGTGCATCAACTTCAGGACAAACCAATGATGAAGCACCAGAGTTTCATAATGCAGAAGCTGATTTGATCATTGAAGAACCTGAAATCAATGAAACAAATCTTGACACAAATTTGTCTACAAATATGATAATACAAACTCCTACTGTTGAAAAGAATCATCCTGCTGAAAATATCATTGGTGACTTGCATGAAAGAGTAACAAGAAGTCATTCTGAGATAGCAAACATCTGTCTGTACTCTTGCTTTCTATCCCAATTAGAACCAAAGAATATTGCTCAAGCTTTAAAAGACAATAGTTGGGTAGAGGCAATGCAAGAGGAATTGGCCCAGTTTAGAGATTTACATGTATGGGATCTTGTAGACAAGCCACATGACAGATATGCAATTGGAACCAAATGGGTGTTCAGAAACAAAAGGGATGAAAGGGGTTTGGTGATTAAGAACAAAGCTAGACTTGTAGCACTGGGATGTCTTCAAAAGGAAGGGATAGACTTTGAGGAAGTGTTTGCACCAGTTGCAAGATTGGAAGCCATAAGAATTTTTCTTGCATATGCTGCCTCAAAGAACATAAAAGTATTCCAGCTTGATGTTAAATCTGCATTCCTTAATGGAAATATTGATGAAGAAGTGTATGTGGATCAACCACCAGGTTTTGAGGATCCTATGTATCCAAACAGGGTGTATAAGTTAAACAAAGCCCTTTATGGATTGCATCAGGCACCTAGAGCATGGTATGATGAGTTATCAACTCATTTACTTGAAAATGACTTCACAAGGGGAGCCATTGACAAGACACTCTTCTACAGAAGAAAAGGGTCAGATTTGCTGCTTTTACAAGTCTATGTTGATGATATCATCTTTGGATCTACAAATGCAAATATGTGTTTGGAGTTTGAAGAGGTGATGAAGTCCAAGTACAGCAAGAGTTCCATGGGTGAAATGAATTTCTTTCTGGGACTGCAAGTTCAACAAAAGGATGAAGGAATCTTCATTCACCAAGCTAAGTTTGTGCAGGACATTTTGAATAAGTTCAACTATCATGATTACAAGGCTGCCTCAACTCAAATGGACACCAAAGAAAAGATGATAGCTGATGAAAAGGGGGAGTCAGTTGATGAACATGAATACAGAGCCAAGATTGGATCTCTGATGTATCTGACTGCAACAAGACCAGATATCATGTTTGCTGTTTGCGTATGTGCTAGGTTCCAATCAAATCCAAAAGTCTCCCACATGAATGCTGTGAAAAGAATATTCAGATATCTGAAGGGAAGACCAGACTTAGGGATTTGGTATCCAAAGAACCAATCCTTTGATCTGATTGCATATACAGACAGTGATTATGATGGATGCAATATGAGTAGAAAGTCAACATCAGGGGGATGCCAGTTTTTGCGTGAAAGTCTAGTGTCATGGCAATGCAAGAAACAGACCACAGTGTCAATCTCCACTGCAGAAGCTGAATATGTTGCTGCATCTGCCTGCTGTGCACAAGTTCTTTGGATTCAGAATCAGATGCTGGACTATGGTTTGAATTTTCTAAACACCCCTATTCTGATTGATAATACTGCTGCATATTTTACTGTTAAGAATCCTGTGCAACATTCTAAGACTAAGCACATTGAAATCAGACATCACTTCATCAGAGATTGCAGTGAAAAAGGTTTGATTGAAATGCAAAGAGTTGATACAAGTGATAATCTGGCTGACCTATTCACCAAACCACTTGATAGAACCAGGTTCAACTTTCTTTTGAAAGCCCTGGGGATGATCAACTCTGATGAAATCTGATTAAGGATGTGTGCTTGGTTGTGTACCTCTATGTGCTAGTTGAATATTTTAGAAGAGGTCACACATGTTGAATATGTTGCTGAATATGTTGCTAAATATGTTACTGAGTATGTTCTATGCTATGTGACTTAACTGTTTCTATGTGTGTCTCTCTGTGATAACTGATTATTTTCTTAGAGATTACACATATTGAATATGTTTCAACTGAATGTTGATTGAATATGTTTTGATTATGTCACTGTTTTGAAGTTAACTGATAGGTGGTTAAGTGACTATCTGTGCAATTTGTTTGAAATTGATGATAATTCTTGACTATCATGTTAACTGATCTGATGTTATGATAAGTAGTTTGATCTGTTTAGGTGAGATTAATTGCTTATATAATGTCATGAGTAATCACATGTTTATGGTTACTTGAATATGTTCTTAATCTGATCTTCTGAAGTTATTAAGATAGAATAGACATTGAATGTAAGTACAGTCTGTTTTTCTTGATGATGAAAGAATGATTAAGATTTGAGTATGTGAAGCAACTGTTTGTGTCAAAATGTGTTTTATGTCAAAATTAAGTGATTCAATGAAATTTATAATGAATTTTGCATAAATACTATATTTTGGTCAAAACATGAGTAAGTTGATTAATGGTGTAGAGATATGATAAGATTATTCAGTTCAAGCTTTTAAGAAGCTTACAAGAAGGATTTTTTAAAAGGAAAAGTCTCAAGTAGTTATCTTTGCTGAAAATTATGTCATTTGCACAGTTGGAAGGACATGCACTTGTGTATGTTTGGTCCTTAAATCTCTATAGATTCAAAGGATAGCCATTGACCTGAAAACTGAATGCATTTGGGGCAATTATGACTTGTTTCTTATTTCTTCACTTAAAACTATGTCAATAACTCTGACTTTGATAGGACATATATTCACATGTATGTTTGGTCCTATTGACCACTTTTGGTCAAAACAGGATAGCCATTAACTTGATAAGAAAGAGATATTGGGGTGATTGAATATTAAACTGTGTTTTTGGGAAATGATAGTACATTGACTACTTAGCTGATCATATGGAATTAATAGGCTAAAAAGGCCTTAGTATAGTCATTAACATGTATGGTTGCTTTCCCATGATGATGTAAAATCTAAGGTGATATAAACATAATGAATATGCTAATCTTTATGTGGAGATGCATAGTTGTTTTGCATGTCTCAAGATAGATCTCTCCGAATGACATGGCAGAAAAGTGATTACCCAGTCATACACGAGCCTGTTGTTATTTGGTCAACCAAAATGAAACATTTTTAAATATGACAAAGAACATGCTTTAAGAAATTTTGAGAAAATATCAAAAACAAGGGGAAGATTGAATAAATCAACCAAAAGTTGATAAGTGTTTTAAATATTTTTTCAAACAAGAGGGTTACAACAAGAACTACAAAGATGTTGACAAAATCTGTCTCATCTTGAATGAAAGGCATGTTGCTAACTGTAAGTCCAACGTTCAACCTCTATATATGTTTGAATCTAAAAATGCAAAAATACAATAAGTTCTGTAATACAAAAACTATTTTTGACCAAATACAGGAGGTTGGAGTCAAATTGGGGTGATCTGGGGAAAGCCAAATAAGCTTTGAGAAGAGATATGAGGCATCAGAGCACAGTGTTGACCATTATTGCATTATGCTCAAATTGAACCTTAATCATATCACCAAAGTGATGAAAATCATGCTAAGTTTATACCTGCTGTTAACCTATCTAAGTTGTCATAATCATGCTGAGAGTGAAGTATTGAGAAAGCTACTTAGTCAATATGATCCCATTCCTGAGATCTTTTCAGTTTATAAAAGAAATTGTTTTGAAGTGAAGTATAACTGAAATTTGATATCTAAATGCACCATTTGCTCTTAAACTATGTTCTAAAATGATACATAACTCAGAAATGTCTTTGAAAAGTGGTTTAAGTCAAAAAGTGTTGCATTTTGCCTAAAATAGGCTGAATATGAAAGTTCGAGTAAGGTTTGATGATTTATAACCTTCTTGAGCACAAACTGTTTGAATATGTATTTTTGGGTAAGGTTTAACCTTTCCGAGTACAAAACAGTTGATTATGTGTGAATATGTATTTTCGGGTAAGGTTTGACAATTTTCAACCTTTCCGAGTAGGCTTAGTCATTTTTGACTTGTTTATGTGTGAATATGTTATTTTCGGGTAAGGTTTGACAGTTTTCAACCTTTCCGAGTAGGCTTAGTCATTTTTGACTTGTCTATGTGTGAATATGTTGTTTCGGGTAAGGTTTGACAGTTTTCAACCTTTCCGAGTAAGCTTAGTCATTTTTGACTTGTTTATGTGTGAATATGTTGTTTCGGGTAAGGTTTGACAGTTTTCAACCTTTCCGAGTAAGCTTAGTCATTTCTTACTAACTTTATGATTTTCGAGCATACTTTGAAGTGTTTACACTTTTCGGGTAGAGTACACTGTTGAACTCACTTTCCCGAGTAAGCTTGAAGTCTTGAGATGATTATGTGTTGAAATAGCTATCTTTTAACAAGAAATTCTTGTTTCGAGCAAGCTATGCATGTTATATGCTAGTCTCGAGTAAGCTATGCATATTATATGCTGATTGTGTTTCCAAGCAAACTTTGTGAACTTAAGTGAGTACACCGAGTAAGCTTTGAGTGAATATGTTATTAGGAAAGACTTGTTAATCTTTCCGGGCACGCTTAGATGTTACTGTTTATGTAACACCCCGAAACCGCAGCGGAAACGTAAACGGGATGCAACAGACACATCTGATATCAACAGCATTGCTTATAAAGAAAACACCACTACATTAATTTAAACATATTACATTTTTCCGAGTTTCGTTACCGTCTAGGCGTTATCACATAAGTTTTACCGATAGTACGTTAACATGTTTAATACAAAATATAGACCCTTAAGCTTCCACAAAATAGCACACATCATCAAGCACGTATCACTCATTCCAATTTGGGTGTACCTAGAAAGCATGTAAAGAAAACGGGTCAACTACGAATAGTTGGTGAGTTTCACTAATTTAAATAAACCATGACAAATCATTATAATAATCATAAATTAGCGATGTAATTATGCTGAGCCTACAAGTGAAACCTCTGTTAACCCAGAAACACATCTAATAACCTCTGGGGACACTGTTAACCCAGAAACACATTTAATAACCTCTGGGGACACTGTTAATGTAACATCCCAAAATTTCAAGATAGTATTAATTATATTACTTAATAATAGATGGAAAATTTACCCGGGTTATTAGGAAATAAATAAAAGAGTAGGAGTTGGTATGGGTCGGGCTAGTGTCGGGTAATGGACGTTGGTTATGGATTTGGATTAATTGAGATGGGTTAAATGGGAATGGGATTTCAGAGATATAAATACCCCCAAAACCCCAAAATATCTTCATTTACACCTATTTCTCCACACACTCAAAACACACACATTCTAACCGATCAAGATTCGAAGCCGAGACCCGAGATTTTGTTGATAGATCTGAGTTGGTAAGGTAAGAACAAATCCAACAAAACTAATATTACTGAAAATGGTTAGGATTGGATGGGTTAACCGGACCCGAAACCCAAACTGCCCAAATCGGACCCCTAAAACGTCGATTTTAGGCCGATTTGATGGTTGGGATTTGTAGGCGCCGATCATACGATTCCGTGGGTACCAAAATCGAGTTATTTGGCTAAGAAACGAAGGAGTTATGGGCAAACAGATCTGCAGCGCGATAACTTCGCCTGCAAGATTAAGTTCGCCTGATGAACTTCGCCTTCAAGCGTAACTTCGCCTTCAAGCGTAACTTCGCCTAAGGATAACTTCGCCTACGGCCAAGTTCGCCTAAGGTTTAACTTCGCCTGAAGCCAAGTTCGCCTAAGGATAACTTCGCCTGAAGCCAAGTTCGCCTAAGGTTTAACTTCGCCTGAAGCCAAGTTCGCCTAAGGATAACTTCGCCTGAAGCCAAGTTCGCCTGAGGTTTAACTTCGCCTGAAGCCAAGTTCGCCTAAGGATAACTTCGCCCGAAGCCAAGTTCGCCTGAGGTTTAACTTCGCCTAGAGCTAAGTTCGCCCGAGGGTTAACTTCGCCTAAAGCCAAGTTGATTAGAAAATAAAGTATAAAGCGATATGTTAAAGTAAGCTAATACTAGGCCACCAGATTAGGTCAGGCGAGTATTGATACGTGTAACTTGTACAGTCAGCCGAGCTCAGATAGAGAAGGGATTTACAGCTATCAGATAAAGAAGCAGAATTCAGGTGAGTTTCTAGCCCCATTCCTTGTTATGTTTTCGGGGCTGTGTGCATACTCGATGTGTTGTTAATACATTTATCCTAAGTGATAAGTGTATGTCATATGTGATATGTGTGATAGATATGAATGATTGCTTGTCGGTACGCGAACGATCTTCGGATATTGCGCGTACTGTCAGGTTAAAAATAAAGGTACGAATATTATATATCGAAGATGTATGAATGTTTCAAATGAATACTTGTCGGGGCGTGAACGATCTTCGGATATTGCACGTGTCGACAAGGGGTATGGTTGTTAAATGAATGAGGTAAAGAATGCCTAGAGTGTTCTTATGTTATAATGTAAGTATGTGTGTATAGGTACACGAATGGCATGTGAGTTCTACGTTCGACATAGTAAGTTAGGATGGCAAATCCCTCTAGCTTCCGTCGGACATAGACTCGGCTGGTAATGGCGTAGTTAAGGACTGCGAGCCTTATACGTGAAGTAGATGATATATGTAAACGTAGATAAGGACTGCGAACCTTATACGTAATGTAGATAGGCGTCAGCATAGGAAAGGGCTGAGAACCTTATACGTGCTGTATTTGTAGCATAGGGGAGGACTGCGAACCTCGTACGTGCTATGAGTTAGGTTGCAACATAGGTAAGGACTGCGAACCTTGTACGTGTTGTGAATGTATGTCAGCATAGGAAAGGGCTGTGAACCTTATACGTGCTGTATTTGTAGAATAGGGGAGGACTGCGAACCTCGTACGTGCTATGAGTTAGGTTGCAACAAAGGGAAGGACTGCGAACCTTGTACGTGTTGTGAATGTATGTCAGCATAGGAAAGGGCTGTGAACCTTATACGTGCTGTATTTGTAGCATAGGGGAGGACTGCGAACCTCGTACGTGCTATGAGTTAGGTTGCAACATAGGGAAGGACTGCGAACCTTGTACGTGTTGTGAATGTATGTCAGCATAGGAAAGGGCTGTGAACCTTATACGTGCTGTATTTGTAGCATAGGGGAGGACTGCGAACCTCGTACGTGCTATGAGTTAGGTTGTAACATAGGGAAGGACTGCGAACCTTGTACGTGTTGTGAATGTATGTCAGCATAGGAAAGGGCTGTGAACCTTATACGTGCTGTATTTGTAGCATAGGGGAGGACTGCGAACCTCGTACGTGCTATGAGTTAGGTTGCAACATAGGGAATGACTGCGAACCTTGTACGTGTTGTGGATGTATTATGGTATAGGGAAGGACTGCGAACCTTGTACGTACCATAAATGGTGAACATAGGTAAGGACTGCGAACCTTGTACGTGTTCACGACCTTGAGTACAGGTATAGACGGTGAGCTATGAACATACTCCCGGTAGACTGAGGTTAGTGATTGTAGATATGTATGTATGTGTGGTAGCAAGTATGTATGTAGAACAGAAGGGTAACTAGTGAAGTATGGATATGTATCTACGGATATGTATGTATGTGTATGTATTGTATGGCGATCGATTAACTAGAACTCACTCAGCGTAGCTGACTTTTAGTATGCACGCAGGTGAGCTGAATATAGAGTTAGCATGAGGATGACACACGGCATGGATTGAACGGCTGGCATCTGAATAAAGAAGTAAAGATGTTTTAAATATAAAGTTTTGTGTTATGGTATCAAAGAAAAGATTTAATGTTTTGTAGCAAATGATTGATGTTTTATATTCCGCGAAAAGTTTTAATAAACTCTGATTTTGAAGGACTGTGTTTATGAGTAAATCCGACGCTAAAGTAGGGCTATCGGGTACTGGGCCTTACAAGTTGGTATCAGAGCAAAGTTCGAGAGATTTAAGCATCCTACATGCTTAGACTCGAACAGAGTATGGAATTTAAGTAAGAAAGGAAAGAAGATGCCAGTTCAAGAATGCCATGTGTCGCTCAAGCAGGATCAGTAAAGGTAAATGGTATGATTAAATGATATATGTTAATGAGAAAGAAAAGATATTTGAACGATAGGGATAGGAATAATTGATTGTTTGATTTGACTAACTGCTTAAGTAGAACCAGCACAAATAGACTCATAAAGGGAAGTGTATAGGACACGGAAGGTAACGTGATCAGCTAATCACAACTGGCCACTGTTATTACCTGTTAGCCTTACTATCCTGGTACTAGATAGTTCCTTGAGTGAGGATGTTTGTGTTGTCCCTGTTAGAATACTAATGGCTGGGGCTGGAGAATTTGTTGGAACTGGGGGTCGCGCTGGACGTCGTGGCAGGCCTCGTCTTGTCCGGCAACCCTCGGTAGAAGAAGCTTCCCACACCGAAGATGAAGGAAGCGCAGCTGGAGGAGACCAGAACAACAACGAAGAAGTTCAACTTAGCCCTGCAGTTCAAGCAGCCATTGTTCAAGCTGTAGTTGCTGCTGTGAAGAACCTGAATCCCGAAGGATCTGCTGGAAGCCGTGAACGAACTGCTGAAGGGGCGGGTGGTGATGGTAGGAAGGATGGGGAAGGTGAAAGAGGGGCCTCGAGTGGGGATAAGTCTGTGAAAGTCGATGATAGGAGAAGAGGACAAGGTGGGTGCAGCTATAAGTCCTTCAAAGGATGCGACCCGCCAAAGCTGACTGGTTTGGGAGACGCAATCGCTACTCTCCAATGGATAACCGCTATGGACAAAGTTATCCGCATTAGCGAATGCCGTCCCGACCAAGCTGTGGGTTATGCTACTCAGTCATTTGAGGAAGAAGCTATGTATTGGTGGGAAGGTGTGGAGCAGAGAAAGATGAGGGATGAGATCAAGGCGTTGAAATGGGACGATCTGAAGGAGTTTGTGATGAAAAAGTTCTGCGCAGATGCCGAGGTGGAAAGGACGGAGATGAAGTTCTTGAATTTAAAGGCCGGTATGATGACGCATCGTGAGTATACTACTGAATTCAACCGACTATCTAGGTTGGTGCCTGATATGGTTGACACTGAGGTCAAAAGAATCAAATGTTATGTGAGGGGATTGCCACAAAAAGTCCGCATGTTGGTCAGGGCAAATAAACCTGCTACTTTTGACTCTGCTGTTGAACTTGCAGAGGTGGTTTATGCTGACCTGGCTGAGGACGATGTGGTGGTGGGGGAAAAGAAGGAGAAGAAAGGGGCTACCTCTGCTAAGCGGTCTGGCGAGATGGTGACAACAACTGATAAGAGGAAGGCCAAGGTTGGGAACAAGGATGCGTGTAAGACGTGTGGGCGAGTACACCCGGGGGAATGCAGGATTGGGACAGACAGGTGCTATCGGTGCGGAAAGGGTGGGCATTACTCTCGAGACTGCCCTGATCGTCCAAAGTGCTTCAAATGCGGAAAAACTGACCACATGGCTAGGGATTGCAAGGAATCAGGGGCGAGAGGTGCGAAAGGATAAAGACTTGGGGAAACTGCGGAGAGGAACACCTGATGATGGAATAATTGCTCATGCAATGGTTTTATTAAATTACACTTGCTTAAGAACTTGTTTTGTGTTAAGGTTTAAAACTTATGTTTATCAGTGACGTGTAATATATTGAGTTTGGTTATGAATGATTATTATGTTATGATGAAATGTTGTTTTAGACAATAGTGTTAAAAGTACTAATCGAAACCCTTAGAAGGATGAGATGAGTCTTGGTACATCGAGGGTCTCATGGACAAGCTACCTTAAATAGCTAAAACACATGACCACCATTCGATGGCTGCAAAGTCGGGAGTAAGAAGGGTAACTCAGAAAGCGAAGGCGATTCAATAAAGTGTGTAAATATAAGAAGTTTTCCTTTTATAGGGAATAAGTTAGGTTTCGGGGACGAAACCTCTTTAAGGAGGGAAGACTTGTAACATCCCAAAATTTCAAGATAGTATTAATTATATTACTTAATAATAGATGGAAAATTTACCCGGGTTATTAGGAAATAAATAAAAGAGTAGGAGTTGGTATGGGTCGGGCTAGTGTCGGGTAATGGACGTTGGTTATGGATTTGGATTAATTGAGATGGGTTAAATGGGAATGGGATTTCAGAGATATAAATACCCCCAAAACCCCAAAATATCTTCATTTACACCTATTTCTCCACACACTCAAAACACACACATTCTAACCGATCAAGATTCGAAGCCGAGACCCGAGATTTTGTTGATAGATCTGAGTTGGTAAGGTAAGAACAAATCCAACAAAACTAATATTACTGAAAATGGTTAGGATTGGATGGGTTAACCGGACCCGAAACCCAAACTGCCCAAATCGGACCCCTAAAACGTCGATTTTAGGCCGATTTGATGGTTGGGATTTGTAGGCGCCGATCATACGATTCCGTGGGTACCAAAATCGAGTTATTTGGCTAAGAAACGAAGGAGTTATGGGCAAACAGATCTGCAGCGCGATAACTTCGCCTGCAAGATTAAGTTCGCCTGATGAACTTCGCCTTCAAGCGTAACTTCGCCTTCAAGCGTAACTTCGCCTAAGGATAATTTCGCCTACGGCCAAGTTCGCCTAAGGTTTAACTTCGCCTGAAGCCAAGTTCGCCTAAGGATAACTTCGCCTGAAGCCAAGTTCGCCTAAGGTTTAACTTCGCCTGAAGCCAAGTTCGCCTAAGGATAACTTCGCCTGAAGCCAAGTTCGCCTGAGGTTTAACTTCGCCTGAAGCCAAGTTCGCCTAAGGATAACTTCGCCTGAAGCCAAGTTCGCCTGAGGTTTAACTTCGCCTAGAGCTAAGTTCGCCCGAGGGTTAACTTCGCCTAAAGTCAAGTTGATTAGAAAATAAAGTATAAAGCGATATGTTAAAGTAAGCTAATACTAGGCCACCAGATTAGGTCAGGCGAGTATTGATACGTGTAACTTGTACAGTCAGCCGAGCTCAGATAGAGAAGGGATTTACAGCTATCAGATAAAGAAGCAGAATTCAGGTGAGTTTCTAGCCCCATTCCTTGTTATGTTTTCGGGGCTGTGTGCATACTCGATGTGTTGTTAATACATTTATCCTAAGTGATAAGTGTATGTCATATGTGATATGTGTGATAGATATGAATGATTGCTTGTCGGTATGCGAACGATCTTCGGATATTGCGCGTACTGTCAGGTTAAAAATAAAGGTACGAATATTATATATCGAAGATGTATGAATGTTTCAAATGAATACTTGTCGGGGCGTGAACGATCTTCGGATATTGCACGTGTCGACAAGGGGTATGGTTGTTAAATGAATGAGGTAAAGAATGCCTAGAGTGTTCTTATGTTATAATGTAAGTATGTGTGTATAGGTACACGAATGGCATGTGAGTTCTACGTTCGACATAGTAAGTTAGGATGGCAAATCCCTCTAGCTTCCGTCGGACATAGACTCGGCTGGTAATGGCGTAGTTAAGGACTGCGAGCCTTATACGTGAAGTAGATGATATATGTAAACGTAGATAAGGACTGCGAACCTTATACGTAATGTAGATAGGCGTCAGCATAGGAAAGGGCTGAGAACCTTATACGTGCTGTATTTGTAGCATAGGGGAGGACTGCGAACCTCGTACGTGCTATGAGTTAGGTTGCAACATAGGTAAGGACTGCGAACCTTGTACGTGTTGTGAATGTATGTCAGCATAGGAAAGGGCTGTGAACCTTATACGTGCTGTATTTGTAGAATAGGGGAGGACTGCGAACCTCGTACGTGCTATGAGTTAGGTTGCAACAAAGGGAAGGACTGCGAACCTTGTACGTGTTGTGAATGTATGTCAGCATAGGAAAGGGCTGTGAACCTTATACGTGCTGTATTTGTAGCATAGGGGAGGACTGCGAACCTCGTACGTGCTATGAGTTAGGTTGCAACATAGGGAAGGACTGCGAACCTTGTACGTGTTGTGAATGTATGTCAGCATAGGAAAGGGCTGTGAACCTTATACGTGCTGTATTTGTAGCATAGGGGAGGACTGCGAACCTCGTACGTGCTATGAGTTAGGTTGTAACATAGGGAAGGACTGCGAACCTTGTACGTGTTGTGAATGTATGTCAGCATAGGAAAGGGCTGTGAACATTATACGTGCTGTATTTGTAGCATAGGGGAGGACTGCGAACCTCGTACGTGCTATGAGTTAGGTTGCAACATAGGGAATGACTGCGAACCTTGTACGTGTTGTGGATGTATTATGGTATAGGGAAGGACTGCGAACCTTGTACGTACCATAAATGGTGAACATAGGTAAGGACTGCGAACCTTGTACGTGTTCACGACCTTGAGTACAGGTATAGACGGTGAGCTATGAACATACTCCCGGTAGACTGAGGTTAGTGATTGTAGATATGTATGTATGTGTGGTAGCAAGTATGTATGTAGAACAGAAGGGTAACTAGTGAAGTATGGATATGTATCTACGGATATGTATGTATGTGTATGTATTGTATGGCGATCGATTAACTAGAACTCACTCAGCGTAGCTGACTTTTAGTATGCACGCAGGTGAGCTGAATATAGAGTTAGCATGAGGATGACACACGGCATGGATTGAACGGCTGGCATCTGAATAAAGAAGTAAAGATGTTTTAAATATAAAGTTTTGTGTTATGGTATCAAAGAAAAGATTTAATGTTTTGTAGCAAATGATTGATGTTTTATATTCCGCGAAAAGTTTTAATAAACTCTGATTTTGAAGGACTGTGTTTATGAGTAAATCCGACGCTAAAGTAGGGCTATCGGGTACTGGGCCTTACAGTTAACCCAGAAACACATTTAATAACCTCTGGGGACACTGTTAACCCAGAAACACATTTAATAACCTCTGGGGACACTGTTAACCCAGAACACTGTTTCGGGCCTTACAATATTAGCAACTCAGACAATTACCATCTTAATACATTACGTACGATTCCCGTACAATAAACATTATATAAATACTTTCATTTCCATGCGATCGGCATGTACTTAAACACTTTGATAAAAACATGCTTTCCGCCCCAGGAAAATATTTAAAACAGTTCAGTAAAAAGGGGCTCGTGAAACTCACCTTTTCGGGAGTAAAGATGTAATACTGTGCGCGGCTACCGGTCCGGATCTGTAATACGATCCCTAAGTCGTTACTACATAATTTCTATTAATATAACTTAAATTCGTGTTAACCGGTACGTCTGGGGACACTGTTAACCCAGTACCGTACACGATCCGGGGACAATGTTAACCCCGAAACACTTCTCAGGACTTAGATTGTGATATCACTTAGAGTTCTTTAGTCAAAACTACCATTAGTTTGTTTTCTCGTTTTGCGTGCCTAGCACGGTTATCCGTCTTTATGTTTTCAAAAATGAGTTTGGTCACATACGACCCGAAAATAGTTGTTACTGATATTTTAATTAAAGTGGTGAAATTAGAGCTCGGTTTAGACACCCCGTTTGGCCGCGGGGCCCGTTTCCGTCTTTAATATACCGGAATATGCTAAATCGGGTAAAACTACCCAAATCATCCGAATTATTAACGGATGATTTATTTTTACTTGATTAACTTAGTTTCATGAAAATAGTTCATTTTTAAGGTTTTTATACACCGGTCAGCTCGCTTAGGCGAACTTTGCCGGTTTACGCGTTTTAAGCTTTAAAAGTTTGTTTTTATGTTCTTTTTAGCACAAATAAATATCCGCTTAGTCTCGGATCTTGAAATTTTGCACAAATCAGTTTTTGACAGTAAGGAATTTTATAAAAATATTTTCAGAATTAATTTCTATATTTAACATTTATTTATTTATTTTTAAACGTCATTTAAACACCAATATGTCGAAAATACCAAAAGACCTTAGAAAAATCCCAAATTTTTCTGGGATGACCCCTGCCATCCACATAGATCCCTGTAATTTTTCCAGAACCAAAATCTCATTTTTCATGCCATTTTCACCAAAACCGAGCTAGAAAACCCTAGAACTCGTTTTATCGAAAAGCCTACTTAGACTTCTCCAATGGACCTGAAATTTCGTGTGTGACCTTTATATGTTATAAAAAGATTATCTGAATTTTTCCAGAATTTTTCATGATGTTTAGCTATTTTTCACCATTTTTAGCCAAAACCGAGCATTAAATTCACCAAATATTCATCCTTTATCCAAAAATTACCAAATTTTCACAGATCTCATATTTTCATGTGTAGATCATCTCTGTGAAATTTCATGACCCAACTCTAAGTCTACCACAATCTGTCCAAATCATACAAATCATACGAAAACCGAACTATCTTGTGTTTCTAGCTTTAGATCGCAAAGATCTTGCTTTCTAGCCTTTGCTAGCAACTAGATACAACACCCACAAGCACAACAACACCAAACCAAGCAAGTTATACCCACAATCAAGCCATTTCTTTCATGGTTTCGGTTAAGACATCAAAACAAAGATTTTAACCGTAAAAATTCGTTTTTGACTCTTTTAACTCCTTTCTTGGACCAAGATCCCTTGTATAACTCGTATACATCACTTGATCATGCAAGAATCGGTTTCATCTCGGGTTTTCACCCATTTTTCACTTGAAACCTCATTTTCTCAAGATTTTGGAATTAAAAACCAAGATTAAACCATAACAACATGTTTATACCTTGTGGATCTTCTTAAAAATCAAAGGTTTTTGGTTGAATGTGTGGAGGATGGAGAGGATTTTGAGAGTATGATGATAGAAAAAATAAAATAGAAGCCAAGGGGTTCCCCCCTTGGTCCGATCGGTCCAACTTATGGGGGTGGGGTGGGGCCCACTCCCTCATTCTTGGCCACAAGTTCAGATTACGCAATCTGGATAATGTTTTGGATAATCTGGTTCAGTTCGTTTTTCGGTTAAACGTGTAAGTCGGCTTAAAACGAGGCCAAAACGGTCGTTTTTCGGCTTAAAAATAAAATTTATATAAAACCGATTTAAAAACTTTAAAAACCTAAACCATGACATTTATTGACTTAACACATCATATTGTCGGTAATTGTGCATCTTTTTCGGCTTGATCGATCGTCTCTTGCTTGGTTTGATATTAAAGGTTTCGTTTAACGTACCGACGTACCATTAAATCGAAATCCTTTTTCTGTGCTATAATTCACTTATCCCGAAGCTTTAATACTTCGTAAACCTTACTAAACATCATATATTTCGTCTATAATGTAATCCCCGATTCGTTCGGGTTTCAATAACCGTTCATCGGTTAATTGTAATTCCAATACGACTAGCTGTACATTCGAGTATAATTCGTACTGTGAATCTTATATACTCGTATAAACACATTATAATTCATATATTCGGTATTAAATAACACGTAAATAGTATATACCGGCTAGGGTATACCTGAATTTGCCGGAATCGTTACATTCTCCCCCCGTTACAAAAATTTCGTCCTCGAAATTTTACGCATCAACTACTTCCTTTTGCGGAAATAGGTGGGGGTATTTCTTCCGAAATTCGTCCTTTCGTTCCCATGTATATTCTGGGCCTCGTTGCGAGTTCCATCTAACTTTGACCAACGAGATCTTATTGTGTCTAAGTTGCTTGATTTTCCCGTCTACTATTTCTATGGGCTCCTCTACAATGTTGAGCTTATCATTTATTTGGACACCCTCTAAAGGTAACACCGATGTCTCATCCGACAGACACCTTTTCAAATTCGACACGTGAAACACGTTGTGAACTGCACTCAGTTCATCAGGCAGTTCTAATCGGTATGCTACACGACCGATTTTTGCAGTAATGTCGAATGGTCCAATGTATCTAGGGGCTAACTTCCCCGCCTTTCCAAATCTGACTACTCCTTTCCAAGGTGATACTTTCAAATACACTTTATCACCTTTCACAAATGATAACGGTTTTCGACGGGTATCGGCATAACTCTTCTGCCGATCCCGCGCGGCCTTCAGATTGTTCCGAATTTCAAGGATTTTGCTGGTCGTTTCTTGGACCAGGTCCGATCTAATAACCTGTGTGTCGCCCACTTCAGTCCAACAGAGTGGTGATCGGCACTTCCGTCCATACAATGCTTCGTAAGGTGCTGCCTTTATACTGCTATGGTAACTGTTATTATAGGAAAATTCAACGAGTGGGAGATGTTGATCCCAATTTCCCTTAAAATCCAGTACACATGCACGAAGCAAATCCTCCAGTGTTTGGATGGTCCTCTCAGACTGACCGTCGGTCTGAGGGTGGTAAGCTGTGCTTAGATCAATACGCGTTCCTAGCGCTTCTTGTACAGCTTGCCAAAGATTGGAGGTGAAATGGCTATCTCGATCGGAGATGATTGAGATGGGTATCCCATGACGAGACACAATTTCATTTATATAAATCTGCGCAAGTCTCTCAGTGTTATAATTATTTCTAATCGGTATAAAATGTGCCGACTTGGTTAATCGATCCACGATTACCCAGATTGCATCGTGTCCACGGGACGTCTTAGGGAGATGTGTCACAAAATCCATCGTGATCTGCTCCCACTTCCATTCAGGAATTTCCGGTTGTTGTAACATTCCCGAGGGTTTCTGGTGCTCCGCCTTAACCCTCGCACAAGTCGTACACTTGCCGACGTATGTGGCTATATCCTTTTTCATACCCGTCCACCAGTAGAACTCCTTCACATCCTTGTACATCTTATCTGATCCCGGATGTATGGAATATTTCGATTTATGCGCTTCGTCCATGATTAATTCACGAAGGTCATGGAGGGTCGGGATCCAAATCCGATTTTTGAAATAGAGAATTTCGTCCACGCGCTGTTCGAAATTCTTCTCGTTACCGTAAAGTCCCTCTTTTTCCAATTGTTCCTCTTTCAACGCCTCGCGTTGAGCGACTCGAACCAGGTCCGAAAGGTTCGACTGGACTATCATTTCCAGTGCTCGCACTCGCAATGGCTTAACCCGATCCTTCCTACTCAAGGCATCGGCTACGACGTTAGCCTTGCCGGGGTGATAACGGATGTCACAGTCATAGTCGCTTAACAACTCGACCCATCTTCGTTGCCTCATAATCAGTTCTTTCTAATCGAATATGTGTTGCAAACTTTTATGATCGGTGAAGATGGTGCACTTAGTACCGTAGAGATAATGTCTCCAGATTTTAAGTGCGAAGATCACCGCTCCCAGTTCTAAGTCATGAGTAGTGTAATTTTTCTCGTGTACTTTTAACTGTCGAGAAGCATAGGCTATAACCTTACTATTATGCATCAACACGCATCCTAAGCCTCTACGGGATGCGTCACAATACACGACAAAACCATCGTCTCCGTCGGGGAGACTTAAGATCGGCGCTTGGCACAATCTTTATTTTAGCGTTTGAAACGCCGTTTCCTGCTCTTCACCCCATTCATACTTTCGATCCTTTTGGGTCAGAAGGGTTAAAGGTTGGGCGATGCTGGAAAAGTTCTCTATAAATCGACGATAATATCCAGCTAAGCCTAAGAATTGGCGGATTTCCTTTGGCGATTTAGGCGCTTGCCAATTCTTAACTGCTTCAACCGTACTTGGATCAACGTGTATTCCTTGATGGTTTATAACGTGACCAAGGAATTGCACTTCTTGTAACAAGAAGTTACACTTGGAGAATTTTGCATACAACTTCTCCTGATTTAGAAGCTCTAAAATTAATCTTAAGTGTTGCTCGTGCTCTTCTTTACTCTTCGAGTATATCAAAATATCGTCAATAAACACGATGACGAATTTATCGAGGTAGGGTTTACACACTCGATTCATGAGATCCATGAACACTGCTGGCATTTGTTAGCCCAAAAGGCATAACTAAGAACTCGTAATGGCCGTAGCGAGTCCGGAATGCGGTTTTTGGGATATCCTCCTCCTGAATTCTAACCTGATGGTATCCCGATCTAAGATCAATTTTTGAGAAGTAGCTCGCACCTTGCAGTTGGTCGAACAGGTCATCAATTCGGGGAAGAGGATACCTATTTTTGATTGTTAACTTGTTCAACTCCCTGTAATCAATGCACATTCTAAGGCTCCCGTCCTTCTTTTTCACGAATAGTACAAGTGCACCCCACGGGGAATAACTAGGACGTATAAATCCTTTATCCAACAATTCTTGCAACTGGTTGGATAATTCTTGCATCTCTGATGGTGCAAGTCGGTAGGGTGCCTTAGCAACAGGGCCAGCTTGAGGTAATAGATCGATTCTGAATTCGACCTGTCGGGTTGGCGGTAATCCAGGAAGTTCCTCTGGGAAAACTTGTGGAAATTCACGTACCACTGGGATATCGTCCACCTGTTTTTCCTCAGGATCCGTGGCCGTCAAGCTCGCTAGATACGCCACGCATCCCTGGCGTATATATTTTAACACCTTGAGGTGGGATATAAACGGTATCATATTGCCCGACTTCTCACCCTGCACTAATACCTCTTCGTCATCCGACACCCGGATCTTGACGATTTTCTTTTCACAGTTTATTTCTACCTTGTTACGTGCTAACCAATCCATTCCCACTATCACGTCAAAACTACCCAATTCTACCGGTAACAAGTCAATCAGAAAGGATTGTTCGTTCAGAATAAAAGGGCAATTTCGAACTATCTGATTAACTATCATGGTTTTACCGTTAGCGACTTCTACGGTGTAAGGTTCTATGGTTTCACTAATTGGAAGGTTTGCAATCAATAGGAATTTAACAGAAACAAAACTTCTATCGGCGCCTGTATCAAATAATACAGAAGCGTAATGATCAGAGACGAGGAATGTACCTGTCACTACGCTGGGGTCCTGTGCTTCGTTCGCCCCCATCACGAATGCTCGGCCTCGCGCCGGGTTGGACGACGATGCCGGACCCGCGGTTTGCCGCCCATTTCCCTGGTTCAGTTTCGGACAGTTTCTCTTGAAGTGCTCTGTGCTGCCGCATTCAAAGCAAGCACGGCTGGTGGTCATCACTTGATTTCCTTGTGGGTTTTGTTGTCGGGCTGGTTGGGTCCTAAATGCCTGCGCACGGATAGGTTGCGGTTGTCGGTTCAGGTTGTTCAGGTTTGTCCTACATCTCGGTGCGGAGTGCCCTTCCCTGCCACACCGATGGCACACTACCACCCTGCACTCGCCTCGATGTTGGTAACTGCATTTCCCACACCTGGGAAACGTCTTTGTCTGCGGTTCCTGCCTTCCGCCCGAACTAGTCATGGCGTAGTTCTGGGCAGTGGGCCTAGCACGTTTATTTTGCTGCTTTTCCTGGGTCCTATGGTCATGTGTACCCCGCTTTCCCCCAGCGGATTCTCCCGCCACCTTCAGTGACCCGCTCCTTACGAAATCATACGTGACGATACCAGCTTGCGTCACCGCACCCTCATACGTCTGGTGTCCCCCAGAATTGACTATACTCCTTACAACTGGAGTTAGCCCCCAAATATAACGCTCAACCCTCTTCGACTCTGGGGTGACCAACCATGGTACCAATCGTGACAACTCATTAAACCGGTTCGTATAACCCAAGTGGTCCGCCCCCTGCATCTCCAGGTTCCACAATTCATTTTCTAATTTCTGCAATTCGTTTTTCGGGCAGAAATGTTCCAGTCCAAGAGCCTTGAGTTCTGTCCAGGTCATATGGTTTGTCGCCGCCTGACCGCGAGTCTGTACTATGGTGTTCCACCATGTCAAGGCATGGTCCGTGAATGTGCAGGTGGCGTACTTAACAACACAATCCTGGGGGCAGTTGCTGATGTTCACAACTGATTCTATTTTCTCAATCCACCTAACCAACCCATTTGGTCCTTCAGACCCGCTAAACTCTAGGGGTTTGCACAACATAAAGTCTTTGATCGAACATCCCCTGGATGCAGGAATCGGTTCAGTACGGTTCGTCTCTACAGTAGGTATAGGGCCATTACTGTCCGTAACGACCACCCTAGGCGGTGCGTCATTACTCGGAATTGTGTTATCGTTCTGTGGAGGATTAGCATTTTGTTCCCCGTCATTATTGGTGGTCGTTTGATTGCTCGGAGGGGTTGGATTGGTCGAATTGTTAATACTGGCGGCGATGCGCGATACTATATCCGGTATCGCCGCCTCTAACTGTTGAGCAATCAAACGGCTCACATCTACTTCCGACATTTGAGCTGATCGTTTTGGTGCCATTCTACACATCATCAAGAAAATACATATAATTAATACAAGTTCCAATCATAAAACACAACAAACATTCCATTCATTAACAAACATTAGTACATATTACATCCATGTCAGTTCACATACTTTCCTGTCATCATTACATAAGTTAAGTTTTCATACATAGGGCCTATGTCGGCATCATCTCGACATAACCCGCAATGGGTCAGTGCTTGAATGATACCCAAAAGTATCTATAATGATATACCCCAAAAGAGACCCCCTAAGGGCCAGTGGTTGTATTATAACTACACAAGATTCACTCTATGTTAGCATCACCACTTAACTGCTTACACAGAGTATCAAAAAGCGGTCCATGACTTCTACCATCCTAACATCACTAAACACGGTGGTATACCAACCCCACCAACACAGCCACCAACACCACCATCACAGCCAGCATAACCCGGATCCGCGTCTCCATCCGGCCGATCATCCACTGGGAGTATGAGCACTCCCTCTTCAGCTCCGCAATCGCATACTGGTGGTCCAGTATGCAGTCCCCCAGATACATCCGCCTCTGCACTCCCACTGTCAAGGCGGCGGAGTGCTCATTCACCTGCTCGGTGAGCACTCGAAGCCATGACGCCGCGTCCCTTTCCTGCCTAGGGAGACCCCACACAGGTGGAGTCACAGGCTCGGGCTGGGAGCGGGAGGACTCGCCCCTGCGGGTAGCAGGTCTGGGTGGAGGCGAGGTAGGTGGGATATGAGGGACACTGATCCGCGCCGTGAGGCGGGGTCCGAATCCGGGAGGGACAGGGATGGCCTGTGGTGCGGGTGGGGTAGGGGATCTGACAATCCTGACTGAGGAGGACTGGCCAGAGCTCCTACGACTAGCCTCGCTAGGCTCAGAGCTGGATGATACGCGTAGGCTCCCAGAGTTCCCGGAGCTGACTTCCTCCGGGTCCTCCTCCACCGACAAACTAGGAGTTCTCGACATTCTTACCTGCACACAAGTTAACAAACATATAGTTCTTTCCATAGTGTAGATCATAATCAAATTAATATGCACTTACTTATACAACTTGACCACATAACAATATTATCATATATTTGCACATATGTTGCCAATTTTACCTATTAAAGTCCCCCGTGACTTCCCCTGAATTCCCTCGTGCGGACAAGTCTGTTATTATGTTCCGGACCATAATAACTCACTTGTCCATCCAAGTTCATCCCGATCTCGTCACAATAGATTATTAGTTGATATTCAGATCCTATAACACTTGAGCTACTGGTTATATTTTAGGTATCTTTTAAAGACATCCTAATTCTTTATAACCAATGGCTCTGATACCAAGTTCTGTAACACCCCGAAACCGCAGCGGAAACGTAAACGGGATGCAACAGACACATCTGATATCAACAACATTGCTTATAAAGAAAACACCACTACATTAATTTAAACATATTACATTTTTCCGAGTTTCGTTACCATCTAGGCGTTATCACATAAGTTTTACCGATAGTACGTTAACATGTTTAATACAAAATATAGACCCTTAAGCTTCCACAAAATAGCACACATCATCAAGCACGTATCACTCATTCCAATTTGGGTGTACCTAGAAAGCATGTAAAGAAAACGGGTCAACTACGAATAGTTGGTGAGTTTCACTAATTTAAATAAACCATGACAAATCATTATAATAATCATAAATTAGCGATGTAATTATGCTGAGCCTACAAGTGAAACCTCTGTTAACCCAGAAACACATCTAATAACCTCTGGGGACACTGTTAACCCAGAAACACATTTAATAACCTCTGGGGACACTGTTAACCCATAAACACATTTAATAACCTCTGGGGACACTGTTAACCCAGAAACACATTTAATAACCTCTGGGGACACTGTTAACCCAGAACACTGTTTCGGGCCTTACAATATTAGCAACTCAGACAATTACCATCTTAATACATTACGTACGATTCCCGTACAATAAACATTATATAAATACATTCATTTCCATGCGATCGGCATGTACTTAAACACTTTGATAAAAACATGCTTTCCGCCCCGGGAAAATATTTAAAACAGTTCAGTAAAAATGGGCTCGTGAAACTCACCTTTTCGGGAGTAAAGATGTAATACTATGCGCGGCTACCGGTCCGGATCTGTAATACGATCCCTAAGTCGTTACTACACAATTTCTATTAATATAACTTAAATTCGTGTTAACCGGTACGTCTGGGGACACTGTTAACCCAGTACCGTACACGATCCGGGGACAATGTTAACCCCGAAACACTTCTCAGGACTTAGATTGTGATATCACTTAGAGTTCTTTAGTCAAAACTACCATTAGTTTGTTTTCTCGTTTTGCGTGCCTAGCACGGTTATCCGTCTTTATGTTTTCAAAAATGAGTTTGGTCACATACGACCCGAAAATAGTTGTTACTGATATTTTAATTAAAGTGGTGAAATTAGAGCTCGGTTTAGACACCCCGTTTGGCCGCGGGGCCCGTTTCCGTCTTTAATATACCGGAATCTGCTAAATCGGGTAAAACTACCCAAATCATCCGAATTATTTTCGGATGATTTATTTTTACTTGATTAACTTAGTTTCATGAAAATAGTTCATTTTTAAGGTTTTTATACACCGGTCAGCTCGCTTAGGCGAACTTTGCCGGTTTACGCGTTTTAAGCTTTAAAAGTTTGTTTTTATTTTCTTTTTAGCACAAATAAATATCCGCTTAGTCTCGGATCTTGAAATTTTGCACAAATCAGTTTTTGACAGTAAGGAATTTTATAAAAATATTTCCAGAATTAATTTCTATATTTAACATTTATTTATTTATTTTTAAACGTCATTTAAACACCAATATGTCGAAAATACCAAACGACCTTAGAAAAATCCCAAATTTTTCTGAGATGACCCCTGCCATCAACATAGATCCCTGTAATTTTTCCAGAACCAAAATCTCATTTTTCATGCCATTTTCACCAAAACCGAGCTAGAAATCCCTAGAACTCGTTTTACCGAAAAGCCTACTTAGACTTCTCCAATGGACCTGAAATTTTGTGTGTGACTTTTATATGTTATAAAAAGCATATCTGAAGTTTTCCAGAATTGTTCATGATGTTTAGCTATTTTTCACCATTTTTAGCCAAAACTGATCATTAAATTCACCAAATATTCATCATTTATCCAAAAATTACCAAATTTTCACAGATCTCATATTTTCATGTGTAGATCATCTCTGTGAAATTTCATGACCCAACTCTAAGTCTACCACAATCTGTCCAAATCATACAAATCATACGAAAACCGAACTACCTTGTGTTTCTAGCTTTAGATCGCAAAGATCTTGCTTTCTAGCCTTTGCTAGCAACTAGATACAACACCTACAAGCACAACAACACCACACCAAGCAAGTTATACCCACAATCAAGTCATTTCTTTCATGGTTTCGGTTAAGACATCAAAACAAAGATTTTAACCGTAAAAATTCGTTTTTGACTCTTTTAACTCCTTTCTTGGACCAAGATCCCTTGTATAACTCGTATACATCACTTGATCATGCAAGAATCGGTTTCATCTCGGGTTTTCACCCATTTTTCACTTGAAACCTCATTTTCTCAAGATTTTGGAATTAAAAACCAAGATTAAACCATAACAACATGTTTATACCTTGTGGATCTTCTTAAAAATCAAAGGTTTTTGGTTGATTGTGTGGAGGATGGAGAGGATTTTGAGAGTATGATGATAGAAAAAAGAAAATGGAAGCCAAGGGGTTCCCCCCTTGGTCCGATCGGTCCAACTTATGGGGGTGGGGTGGGGCCCACTCCCTCATTCTTGGCCACAAGTTCAGATTACGCAATCTAGATAATGTTTTGGATAATCTGGTTCAGTTCGTTTTTCGGTTAAACGTGTAAGTCGGCTTAAAACGAGGCCAAAACGGTCGTTTTTCGGCTTAAAAATAAAATTTATATAAAACCGATTTAAAAACTTTAAAAACCTAAACCATGACATATATTGACTTAACACATCATATTGTCGGTAATTGTGCATCTTCTTCGGCTTGATCGATCGTCTCTTGCTTGGTTTGATATTAAAGGTTTCGTTTAACGTACCGACGTACCATTAAATCGAAATCCTTTTTCTGTGCTATAATTCACTTATCCCGAAGCTTTAATACTTCGTAAACCTTACTAAACATCATATATTTCGTCTATAATGTAATCCCCGATTCGTTCGGGTTTCAATAACCGTTCATCGGTTAATCGTAATTCCAATACGACTAGCTGTACATTCGAGTATAATTCGTACTGTGAATCTTATATACTCGTATAAACACATTATAATTCATATATTCGGTATTAAATAACACGTAAATAGTATATATCGGCTAGGGTATACCTGAATTTGCCGGAATCGTTACAGTTTAAGTTTGTCATTTTTCGGGTATGGTTTGATATGATAAGTTCCCTCGAGCAAGGGCATACCTGATGATTGAATGTGTTTATCCTAGCAAGCTTAGTGCTAACTTAGGATTTTCGAGCAAGCTCTATGAAATTTTAGACTGTAGCACACTTAAATGTTTATGTGTTTAATTTCATTCCGAGCATGCTCTGTGATATGTGTGTTTATGATTTCTTTGAAATTACAAGTGTTTTGGAGCACACTTTATATTTCGGGTACACTTGTGTTCCTTCAATATACTTGGTAGTTTCAAACTTTAACTTTCCGAGTACACTGTCTGCTAGAATTTCTTTTCGAGCACACTTTGTACTATATGAAAGTTATTCGAGTATACTTCGCATAAGTTAGTTGTCCGAGCACACTTTACATTTGAAAGAGTGCTCGAGCACACTATGTATACAAGCATACTTGAATGAATGCGTTAATTGAATATGTTAGTTAATATGACAAAATGTGACTATGATTTTTTTAGGGTTCATGCTAGATAAGTTTTAATTTGAATTTGAGAAATCTTTTTGAGGATCTTAATTGATTCTTAGTGAGAATGTTTATTTGATAACTATATTTGATTATTTGCCTTGTGATTAATTTCTCAAGAAATCAAGTATTTCGGGTAAGCTTTCTTCATTATGTCTTAACTTTAAATTAATTTACTTGATCGAGCATGGTTTGAAAATAAAAGAATTCGAGCAAACTTTGTATATTCAAAATGAAAATTTTCCGAGCAAAGTTTGACCGAGTAAGGTTTGTTAGTGGAAGAAGACCGAGTAGACTTTGGATATATAAATCTCTCGAGTAAGGTCTCATAAACTTAAATGAAATTAAATGCTTTTAATATATCAAGTGGATAATGTTACTGGTGACAGCTAATAATTCACAAAATGACAAAAAAACATTTAAAACCCACTTTCAAAATAAGTATAAAAGAGGGACTTAGGAATATTTTTCAACATTATTTCCCTATCTCTCTCCTTCCACTGCAAATCCTTCCTCACTAAGAAACATAACCGACTTATCGAATTCAACATTAATCCAAACCCTAAGTTTTGTCAGCCTTCTAATTTCGACTCGGTATGCATTAAATAATATGTTTTCCGATCACGATTAGATTGTAATGTGACTTGATTATGTATTCGAGTACTAACTCACTGTTTATGTGTTTAGGTTATTAATTTGTCGAAGAATAGGTTCTTGAAGATTTCTTTCTTTCTTCTTCATTTTTATAACTTGAAATTGTCTAAAGTATTAAACTTTATGTCTAATTTCACTTTGAATATGTTTGTTTATGTATTGCAGATATGGCAGATAATGAGCCAAAGTATGTTTTTGAGCCAAAGCACAACATGTGCGCGTTACTACAAGTTACACCAGAGAATGAACCGATGGCTCGGATGATATTATGGATGGCACGGTCAAATATCAGCTTTGCTCTCACTGAAAGCCCAACTCTTTACAGAAATCACTCATTGGATTTCTGGAGATCAGCAGAGCTAGTTGAAGATGTAAATGGAAAACGAATAGAAGCAACCGTAGCCAGACAGGAGATACAGATCACTGAAAGGATGATCAGAAGATGTTTGAGACTAAATGACGATGATCACAATCACATCAACTTCAATACAAAGCACTTATTGAAGATTTTTAAAGAAACGATGGGGTATCAAGGAAATGTCCATGAGGGACAGTTTCAGAAGGGTTTATTTACAATGCTGTACAGATTTCTGATTCACCAAATTATTCATGGATTTGCTCCGAGGAAGGGATCATGGACTCTGATGAGTCTTGATCTAGCAAATGCCACTGTTGGAACAATTTTTGATCTGCCCTTTAACTTTTCTAAGATGACTTTTGATGGGTTAGTGGGTAATCTGAAGAAACCAGAAAGAAAAAGATTTTTACAATACCCAAGATTCCTGCAGATCATTTTCAACAGCACTTTACAAGATTTACCAACAATTGGAGTCACACATAAACTGCAAGATCCTGATGCATACAAGAGAATAAAAAATCCAGGTGTCTCAAATAACTTCAATGAAAATGTTCCATTTGAAATTTTACCTTGGTTGTTAAACCATGATTTGGCTGTAATGCCTGTGCCTGAGCTGAGCTCAGAGGAGGAAAAAGGGGGTGATGATGACAGTGATGAAGGAGATTCTGATGATGATGTTGATGGAAATGAAGGTGGAGACGATTTGGAGATGGGAATTATGTCACAAGAACAGGGGGAGCAAAGAGAAGAACTTGAACAACCAATTCCAACACTACCACTCTCACCACCACCAATCTCACCACATCAAACACCACCTCAAACCCTTACCCTAGACCAACCAGAAACATCCACACATCAATACACACATCAATCACCAACACCACAAACACCTACCACCAACCAACTTGACTTTGAACCATTTCCTACATCAAACCCTACAAGTCCACATGATGATATGTTACAAAGAAATGCTGAGTTGATGTTTGAAAATGATGAATTGAAAAGACAAGTTGAGGAGGTTAGAGATGAGAATGTTGATTTGAAAAGAAAGAATGAAGAGCTAACTAGTGAAAATGAAATATTATTGAAAAAGTTAGCTAATGCTAAATTGATGATTCGAACTCTGGTGCAGGAGGTTGAGAAGACCTCAGCTGCCCCAAAACATGGGGAGAATATGGATGATAATGATGTGTTTATGACTGATGCTGAAAGTGTTGAAAATATTGATGGTTTGAAAATGATTATGAATGATTATGATGTTAGTGATGAAAATGAAGTAGAGGTATGTGGAGAGGAAACAAATGAAAATGAAAAGTCAAATGATGATGAGAATGTGATTACAGAAGAACTGACTGAGATCATGGATGAAGAGATGACAGTAGAGAATGTAAATGTGAATGCTGCTACTGAGGAACTAGAACACACTGAGCCGAATGATGATCAAGAAGCTAGTTCCAAGAGGGTAGAGCATGACTCTGAATTGGAAAACTTATTTAGATAGATTGATGAATTTGGAAGTGATGAACAAGAGGATGAAAAAGATGTGAGGAAAAGGAAAGAAAAGGGAAAAGGTTTAGCAACTGATGATGAACCTATTGTATATGTTGAGAAGGATGTATCCTTTGTAGATACTGCTGCTGCTGCTGCTCTTGCTGAGAAAGAAAGACTGATTAAAGAGTCAATGGAAAGGGAAGCAATTGCCCATTCCTTGACAGAAGAAGAGTTAGCACAGCAGGACTTATTGATCAAAGAAGCCAATGTATCAAAAGAGATATTTCAAGATGTGGCAGATCAAGAGGTGATTGAAATTTTGGTAAATCTGAACAAGAATCAAGAGTTTGATGACTCTTTGGGAAGGGTGGTCAGCAAGTTTCAGGAGCAACAATCTGAGACTGCTGAACCATCAACCAATGCAATGATTATACCTGAAGAAATTGGCGAGTCAATTGCAACTATGGCTGCCAAGAAATGGGTTGAACAAGTAAAAGAGGATTTGAGAAAGAACCCTACTGGTAACTGGCCAGAAAGAAAATTTGAAAAGACTTATCAAAGAAGGAAGAGAACTGCTGAGCAGGATGAAGCTGAAAAAACTGATAGGAGGGGTATATGGAATGAAAAGAATATATGAAATGTGGAGACCCCAGAAGATGATGAACCAATCAGGGCAATCCCCTTACAAACACTGAAACCATGAGAAAAATTACCAAGGGTCCCTGATGTTAATGTTTCTGAACCAGAGCATCCTGCCTCTGATGAACCCAAAATAGATGCCATGATTGATCTATCAGATGATGAGGAGGATGACTCTGAGGATTCTGATGAAGAGGGTGATGACAACCCTGATCAAGGAGGTGAGAAAGTTGGTACAAGCTCCACTGCTGAGACCCCTCAAGCTGAAAAGACTTATATTCAAAGAGGCAACATTGAAATCAATGCAGAGGAAGTCTTAAAGAAGATTGAGAAAAGAAAGAAAAATACTGAGCATTATAAAACTTATTTGAAAGTTAGAGGCTATCCTGAAGCTGCCTTAGAAAAATACACTGTTGACCAAATTCAAGATCTTTACAACAGTGAGAAAGAGATAGTATCAGAAAAATTTGTAAAACAGGATGATAAGATTGAGTTGGAAGAGTTAAAGAAGAAATATGATGGTATGTGTGGATACCTGATTGAGAAAGGCATGAAGCCTGAGGTTGTAAGAAATCTGAGTAGAGAGGCAGTATTTGACCAGTATTCCAAGAAGAAAGAGTAAGAATTAAAAAGGATCTATACTGAGAGCTCAATCTTAAAAGAAACATCTGATGAGCCACCTGCTAAAAGAACAAGAAAACTCAGGACTGTGAGGGAAAAGGAGATGGAACAAGAAAAGACAACTGATCAACCTCTGATCCCTCAGCCAGAACAGCCTGAAGTTAAACCTAATGATGAACCATTTATGCCTTGGGAGAATGAGGAAATGATCAGCATCCTAAGAAACATAATGATAAACAAGAGAGGGATGACTGAAGCAGATTTTAATGTTTTGGAGAAAGATGATTTGAAGACTCTTTTCTATCTGCAAAAAGATGAGTGGGAAAAGGCATTGAGGGAAGGAGAAAATCCCAGATATTATGCTGATGGCAGATTTGTACCTGCTGGACTGGCAAGAACTCCAGGAATGATAAAAATGTTAATTGAACTAGAGGCTGCAGGATATGACATGGTGGAGATAGCCAACCTTCCTACTGAGATGGTGGAAGCTATTTATGTGAAGACATTTAACTTGGGACCTCAAAAGCCCAAGAAATCAATTCCACTCAGACCTCCACTCCATCAAAGATTCCCAAGAGGAAGAGGCCAAGGAGGAAAAGGAGAATTAAGCAGCTCAGTACAACAAAGAACAAGACCACAATCTGGTGTGGATATACCAAGAGAGCTCTACTATGATTCAGTAACTGATACTTTGAAGGTGATTATGGAAAGTAGGCAGTTGAGGGAAATTATTGTGAGAAGTGACTTCAGAGAATACAATGAAGAACAACTGAGCAGAATGGAGTCACTTCATCTTTATGATTTCAGGGACAGAAGCAGATCTGCAGGTAGACAAATGAATGACTTATCTAAATACCTGTATGAGCAAGCTGGAAATGGGTTCAGATTCTTAAAAGACAACATAAGCAGAGGTGTAGCTTCAATGAACAAAGCAAGAAGATCTGCAAAGGTAAAGAAGATGGATATTGCTGAAAGAAACTTTAAGATGTATGTCAGAGATGAAGACCCACTGTCCAACATGAGTAAGTGTATAAGTTTGAGAAGAAGAATGAAAAGGCCAAACTACACTGTACAGAAGAATTGCATCATTGCTCAAGTTGAATACAAGGAAAATGGAGAATATGCATTAATATGCATTGATGAATTCTGATGGAAAGGTGCTGGCTGTGATAAAGAGAGATGCAGATCTTGCTTGCTTGCACAATGAAGATCTAGCTGATATTAGAGACTTGGTGATACCAGAAGGACACACTCACTACCAAGTGCTCAATATCTTCAGAGAAAGAGCAGCATCTGTAATCCAACTGAGAAGACAAGCAGCCTACAATGAAAGGAAAAGACAAAACAGATAGAATAGGCTTTGCTTTGTAATGTCTTCGGACAAGCTTTTACTTATGTAATTCTGTTTATGTAATTTGATTATGAAATTTGATGTGTATTTTGCTAAGTGTAAGTAACCATAGAGTGTTTTGGGTCAGCTGAGGTGTTCCAATCTAGGGGGAGATTGTTGGGTCAAGAGTTTGACCCAAATGAGGAGATTTGACCTAAACGAAGAATTTGGAAGATTGGAATCTTCTCAACCTCCTCAGAAACTGCTAAGTATTGAATCCGAGCACACCTTGGACCTTCGAGTAAGCTTTTACTTAGCCGAGTACGAGATTTTGCCTCCCGGGCAAGGTTTACTTCAAATAGTCTTCTTAAGTGGATATCCGGGCAAGGTATGCTTTTTGGTGATTTCCCGACTAAGGTTCATTAATTTGGCATATCCGAGCAAGGTTCACTTTGTCAAGCAGGGTTGTTCTTCAAGACCAAGTATTTTACTCTTCCGAGTAAGGTATGGTCACCAAGTCCAAGAAGCCAAGTAATTGGAAGACCGGGCAATGTATTCTTTAATAATTATGGTCCGAGTATACTTGATGAGTTAATAGAATATCTTTAAGTTATCTCGAGTAAGGTTCTGCTCAAGTAAGGATGTACTCCCGAGTACGCCATATCAATAAGTTGTTCAACTGACAATGAGCCGAACGGGATCATAGAAGAACAAGGTTGCTCGTAAGGATTTGTCGAACAAAGTTTGATAAGTCCAAGAAGATTGAAGTCTACTCGGTGAATATTTTACTTGGTAAAATATTCTTTAAGTAAAGTCTACCCGGAAACTGATTCCGAGTACACTTCTATGTTTACCAAGTCTGAAGGAAGGCCGAGTACACTGCGTACTCGGAGACTGAAGTTTAATGAAAAGCCTACCCGGAAGACTTGTTTTACACTTAGTTTATTTTTGAATATGTAATTTGAATATGTACTATCGGATAGGGTTTCTAGAAGGAATGACAGCTGTCTTAGGTTGGCAGGCCTATAAATAGAATATTTAGGGCACGCCGCCAGGGAAGAGGGAAGAGGGAAGAAAGCACAATACGGATAAGACCGACATATTAATTGAGAGAATATTTTGTGTGTGACGGCTGTCCTAGGATTCCTTCTAAACCCTAATCGATTATCCTTTTGTATGATTAACATTGTATAAATAGAAATCTTTTGAGTGAATCCGGTGTGTGTCTTCTGTCATTGAATATTCATTGCAACCGTATGTTTGTTATTGATTCCGCCTTTAACAAACGGTCATCTTTCTAAACATAGTAACCCGTCATTAACTCGCTTGTCAACACGATTAATTTTGTGTGAGTTATGACATGATTTATTGAAGATCCGATCCGAATCGACCATACATTCAATAGTTGGGACTACCAGACATAACTATTATATTATATTAAATATATATATTATTTATATTCCTTTAATTTTGAACTTTGTACATTTTTCACTCTAAACTATACTTTAACCACATTATGTACCAACATTGAAATATTAGGGACCAATATGCAAAATGTGATTAAATATTTCAATTGGCACCCAACAGCCAGAACCAAACCCGTTAACCTATACCCGTTTAGTTTCAACCCGTATATCCAATTTCTTGTCTTGAGCCGGAATTTTTGAAGTATCTTTGGAATTGATCTTACAAGATCATTAGTACGTGTATTGCGAACTCACCGACCCTTTGAATTAGGAAACACGATCTATATTATACGAATTGACAAATAAATAAACCCGTCATATATCACCTTATGTGTATACCCTTAACAGTGATTAGGAATGCAATTGCACTCGTCCTCACCATCTATATCAGGTTGCGATCAAAACTCAAAAACGAATTGAAGTATAACAGTCTGCAACTATAAATTATTGTTCGATTTCTGGCCGTCAGTCGCAACCCATCGTTCACCGTCCATACATTATCATATTAGGTAATATTTATATGATTTAGATTCATGTATAATCTAATTTCAAAAGCCTTATATCAATTTTAACAACCAACGAGCGGATTAATCAATTTAGGATTTAGGGTTCTTGTTTCAATTTGGGGTTTCTGTATGTTTCTTGTTTCAACTAAATTTTTTTCGTTTATTAACCAATCAAGCTGTTAGCCCAGTTGATTTGGTTTGTGTCTTAGAACTGAGTGGTCGCTGGTTCGAATTCGACCACTCGCCTTTAAAGGCCTTATTTTCCTTTTTTATTTGTTTTTGATTAACTATTATAATTAATTTTTAATAAATGATAAATTATATTAATTATTAGATAAATATTATTTTATTAAATCCGACATCTTGGGGAGTTACGTTTCTTTATAAATTATAACAATTGTATTCTAAACGTATTAATTATATTTATAAATTATAAAATTTGATGTATATATTGTATGATTTAACGTTTGTCTTAAATTAACTAATATATTACAAGCGATATTATATATGTACACATTATAATTACGTTATTTTATTAAATATTATTTAAATAATCATATAGTTATTCAACTCATATTTATTTGTTTAAACTAATGATTTCACAATAACAATGACCGTCGAGTTTAAATCGATTAATTTATAACCATTCTAATACCAAACATAATCAAATTCATATCGAAATCTTAATTCATTAAATTATGTTATATCGTTTATAATTAATTTAATATTATATTATTAGGAATCATTGACAGTTTATCCCGAAGGGTTTACTTTTCTCATTATCCTCCTTTGTATTTCGTTCATCCGATCCGGTGAGTACCACATTCCCCCTTTTAAAACTCATTTTATACTGCTTTGGGGACGTATGCGTTTAATATTTATTTCCATACTATTTAATACTCAAACTGCAACTATTGTCACTTGTGTTTAACGATTTGTACCTTACTTGTTATGTGCTTACTTGCTTTATGTGAACTGCATTCGGAGAGGTTCAGCATAATCTCAAAATAATATGATCATAAGACAGTCGTAATAGCTTCATGCTTTTCGACAACTCATTTATTTACTCATTGGTTGAATTGCTTAGCTCATTTAACTTTGTTGCGCATTTATTATCTATTATATATACATAAAACTGGTGTGTTGCTCACTCAAACTTGTGTTGACAAAACTACTTTATTTTTAACGCATATGCAGATTATCGTATGATGTGAAGTTAGGTCAAGATTGGAAAGAAAACTTAAGAAGCAAGATAGAGAAATAAACGAGATATTTGTTTTATGATTTATCTTATCTTGGTGAATTCTTTGTTTTAGAATATTGTATTGAATAATTGGTTTTAATTGAATAAACTTAATATATATTGAAAATTTCAATATTGTATAATAGTACCTTGAGAGCTGTGGGCAATCAGCTCACGCTCCGACATTTCCGCCGTAGGTTTGGGTGTGACAAAGACTTCCCATGAGGTAATCCATAATGCTAATACTTTCACCAGAGTACGCTTAATAGTGGAGCTCTACTTTCGTCCACTACGGTTAAGCCCAAAACGAACTGGTGATTAAAGAGGCATGATATTTACTTATGAACCAAGGATCATTCTTGTCCACCACCGATGTGGGATTTGCCTGGGATGTTACAAACACCCACCCTTTGAACTCATCGTCCTCGTTGACGTTTGCCCACCATCTACTCCAGCATGTGGGATTCGCCTAAGGTGTACCTCGCGACACCCCCGGGGACTCACCGTCACTGATGAGGTTTGCCCCACCATCCCGAATGGCACAAGAATGATTCTGATACCACTTATAACATTCGGCCCCTCACATTATGATGTATATAAAAATATACATAGTTTTTAGCATCAAACAATCTCTAAAAACTGCAACTTCTATCAAATAATATAGCACAAATAGCTACTTATCATATTAAAATGTATTTTCAGGTAAACCCAAGCCTTAAACGAAGAAACAAGCGAAAAACCAAAGAAAAATAAAAGAAAACCCAAGAAAACACCTGAACACGCCCCCATTCCCCTGGACACGCCCCCATGCTTCTCTATGAAAGAAAAGGAAAAAATTGCAAGAAAGGACAAAATACTGGACACTTGGGCACGGGGCCGTGCCTCAGGAAGCATGGGTCCGTGTCACCTTTCAGAAAAGACAAAAGAAATATAACAGATCACCAGAAACATGGGGCCGTGCCTTCGGAAGCACGCCCCCGTGCTGAGTCACCATGTACAATCTGACAAAGCATTTAATACGACTGGACATGTGGACACGGGGGCGCGCCTAATCCTCTAGACTAGTTATAAATAGAGGAGCATGTTGAATTTATCAAGTGTGTTTGAAGAAAACTTATATACGAGTTTGTCTTATAAAAACACCCACTTTACACTCATATTGATGGTTTTGTGGAGAGTTTGAAGGCTTGAAGGTTATCATCACCATCATCCATCATCATCATCCATCACCATTAAAGAAGGAAGATTCATCCACATTTGGTTAGATTGTTCTAGTTTGATCATATGTTTGTCATCTTCATCTATTTTAATGTTTATAGCCATGCTCATTATTAGCTAAACTCCATTTACCATCTAATTTCTATGAAGAAGCTTTGTTTTACTTAATGATTATGTTGAACATGTGATTTAGGTTGGTTAAGTACATGGTTATTTAGCAATGATCCTTTAATGAAAAATGTTTTATCAGTTTAACTCAATACATCAAGGTTGATGATTAACAATCATTCATGATTCACTCATGTTCTTGGAGACTGGAAATGGTAAAAAGAATACCTTGATACATTATTCAAATATATAACATGGATCCTTATATTGTACTTAGAAATGATGAGATATAAGCTATGATCTATTTCTCAAGTTTTGATAATTCTGAAATACCATTGTTAACACGATTGCTTAGGATTTCATGCTAGTTAAAGAAATCATATGTTAATGAAATGTGTAATTATAACCTAATTGATTAAATCAACCAAGGGGAGGTTGTGTGACTAAACTATACCCACCCAAAGTTGTTAGAAATGGTATTTGAGAAATCGAAGTCAATCCTAATCTTTCTACTTTATCAAACTACTTGCCTACTTAAATTGACATTCTCGTGGTAACATGATATTAAGCAAGGGTGGACTTGAAAATACACATGCTACTTTCTTTTTTGTCATAGAATATGTTCACTTAGAAATGAGGGACAATTCTATCATATATTATTAGGGCAAATTTATCACATGTTCACTTAATAATCATTAAAGAAGAATGTAGTAAATTCTTTATCTTAGATGGTAACCTTCCTATAATTGAATTACTCATTTATAATTTCTCTTCTTGTCACCTATATATATACATACACACACACACACACACACACACACACACACACATATATATATATATATATAAGTATTTATACTTTATAAAAAGTTTGAAAATCCACCCCAAAATGATTAAACTCCCCAGATAAAGTAAAACGAAGATTCATTATTAGAAACATTTGTGTCCACGGATCGATATTTAGCTCTTACCAATACTGTTCTACATATACGATAGGTACACTTGCCTATTTTGTGTGTGTTTAGTCTTCGTAGAAACCACTTTAATAAATTTAAAATACGATCATGTGCGAAAGCTTTAATCTTCAATCTATAATATTTTATAAGCTCATGCACAGACAACATCAAGTTTTTGACGCCGTTGCCAGAGACAAGATACGTTTCTAAGAACGATCCAAGTTTTAATTCAATTATTTTTTATAATTGTATAAATTTTTAACTTTTATTTTATTTTCTTTTTACTAACTATTAGATTAATTTTTTAAGGCTAGCCTAACCTTTATTTTAGCTTAATTAACTTATACCTTAGTTTAGTTTAAAATACCTTATCTTAACTTTTACTAACCCTCAGTTTTAAATAGTTTAAATTTGATTTAGTCCCATGTATGTCCTCTACATTCGGACCTGAGCTTGTTTCTCCAATTGCTGAAACGAAATGACTTTTTAGTCGATGAGCAAGTAAATGGACTACAGAAACCGTTGAAACAATCAAAGACGACTCAGTAGACGCCACCACGTCAGGAGAAAATCAGACCGAAGAAATGATGGAAGCACAAAACAAAGAACCAAACATGAGCAAGTATGCCAAGCCAACTCTCGAAGGCTACGAAAATGGAGTGGCTCCACCCGATATCACCGAACATTTCAAAATCAAATCAAGCACCATTCATATGGTGGAAAATCCCGTTCAATTTCATGGTCTTCTCGACGAAGACCCTCTTTCTTATATATCTCGATTCTTACAAATCTGCGGAATTTTTAAAATCCAAAACTGTTCAGAAGATCAGATCAAACTCAAACTCTTTCCTTTCTCTCTAAGGGGTCAAGCCTTAGAATGGATATAATCTCTTTCCTCTGGTTCCATCAATAACTAGGATCAGATGGTTGAACAGTTTCTCCTCAAATACTTTCTGCCTGATAAAACTGCCAAATACCAAGCCAGCATTACCGGATTCCGGACCGATTGGTTCCATCAATAATTGGGATCAGATGGTTGAACAGTTTCTCCTCATATACTTTTGGCCTGATAAAACTGCCAAATACCAAGCCAGCATTACCGGATTCCGGACCGATGATGATGAGTCGTTACACGCAGCATGGGAGAGATACAAAAGTTTTCTGAGAAGATGCCCACATCATGGACTGAGTGTATGGTTAAAAGTACAAACTCTCTTTGATGCACAATCCAGTCAAAACAAACAGGCCATCGACCAAGTCGCTGGTGGAGACTTGGGATCCAAATCACCTAACGAAGCGTTTGAAATCATGGAGAAAGCAGCAAAGAAGAGTTTCGCTTGTAACCCACCAATATCTACACCAACACATAAAGGAATGCACCACGTCGATTCCAACACTTTTGTTACCGCATAGCTTGAAGCACTCTCTAAAAAATTCAAACAACTTCAAGCCGAACTATCAAAAACCAAAATCACCTGTGACACCTGTGGAGGAACTCATAAGACAAGTGATTGCAAACAGGTCATTATGGCTATGGAAGAAGTTGATTTCATCGCCTGTCAAAACAACGCTTTCAGCAACAACTACAATTGAAGAAATGTTTATCCAAATCATGACCAAGACAAATGAAGCAAAAGATAAGGCCGACTCAAGAGCCGTTGATATCAGTAGAGTATTATTGAAGCATGAAGCTGACCTAAAAAGTCAAAAGCGTCACTGTAGAATCTAGAAACCCGGATAAGACAGATTTCCCGACAATTGTATGGAAGACCACCTGGCGCTCTTCCAAGCAACACTGTAACCAACCCAAATGCGACAGCTAACGCTGTTACATTAAGAAGTGGCACAACCACTGTTGCCTCACCAACTTCAGAACCAGTTGTGGAGAAGGAATACCCTGATAAAATGCAGGATAGGCTAATCCCAACAGGCACCATACAACCTAAGGAACCAGTCCGAACTTATGTTCCACCCATTCCATACCCTGGACGGCTAAAACAGGAGAGATTGGAAGCTCAGTATGGGAAGTTTGTAGAACTCTTCAAAAAACTCCACATCAACATCCCATTCGTCAAAGCCATTGCTCAGATGCCGAAATATGCGAAGTTTCTTAAAGAAGTGCTGACTAACAAGAGGAAGCTGGAGGATCTCTCGCACGTCACCTTGAGTGAAGAATGCTAAATTGTCCTCCAAAACAAGCTGCCACTGAAAATGACCGATCCAAGGAGCTTTACAATCCCTTGTCTCATAGGAAATTTGTCCGTTAGCAATGCCCTGACCGACCTAGGAGCTAGTATTAATTTAATGCCTTTTGCGGTTTTTGCAAAACTAGGGATAGGAGAACCAAAGCCCACCCGCATGGGCATTTAGTTAGCTGACCGATCCGCTAAATACCCTCGGGGCATTGTTGAAAACATGATTGTCAAAATTGACAAGTTTGTTTTCCAAGTAGATTTCGTAATTCTAGACATGGAGGAAGACAAAAGTGTACATCTGATTCTAGGAAGACCCTTTTTAGCCACTGCAAGGCTATCATTGATGTTTGCACCGACAAACTCACTCTCAGGGTCAATGTCGAGGCCATCAATTTTGACATAGGAAAATCGATGCAACATCCGCAACATCACGATGACACATTATATTGTGTTAACATCATGAATTCCATTATGAGTTGCTATGTGCGAGATTCCTCCATCAGTAACATACTAGAAACACAAATCTTAACCGAAACCATCACCAAACCCGTTTTAGAAAATGAAAATCTTAATACTACCAACACTAATAAAGAAACATTAGAAGTAGTATGTGAGATCACCGAATCAAAACCGTCAATCGAAGAACCACCAGCTTTAGTATTAAAAGAACTCCCAAACCATCTCGAATACGCCTTTCTAGAAAAAAACTCTTAACGTAATTATTTTATCTCACCTTTCTAAAGAAGAGAAAGACGAACTTCTTAAGGTTCTCAAAAACCATAAGAAAGCTATTGCAAGGAAGATCATGCATATCAAGGGTATCAGCCCCTCCTTTTGAATTTACAAAATCCTCATGGAGGAAGAATACAAACCCATGGTCCAGCATCAAAGACGTCTCAATCCTAACATTTAAGATGTGGTGAAGAAGGAAGTAATCAAACTCCTTGATGCCGGATTAATCTACCCAATCTCAGATTCACCTTGGGTTAGTCCAGTTCAAGTAGTACCCAAGAAAGGAGGAATGACAGTAGTAATGAACGAAAAGGACGAGCTAATTCCAATGAGAACCATCACCGGCTTGCGAGTTTGCATTGACTACCTGAAGCTTAATGACACCACAAGAAAATACCATTTTCCACTTCCTTTTATCGACCAAATGCTTGAACGTCTATCTTGAAAATTGTTCTACTGTTTTCTTGATGGGTTTTCCGAATACTTTCAAATTCCAATTGCTCTTGAAGATCAGGAGAAGACCACCTTTACATGTCCTTATGGTACCTTTGCCTACCGAAAAATGCCATTTAGACTATGTAATGCTCCGGCCACCTTCCAACGATGCATGGTGGCCATCTTTCATGAAATGATTGAACACTCTGTGGAAGTTTTCATGGATGACTTCTCAGTCTTTGGAGACTCCTTCGATCATTGTCTGAAAAACCTAAACAAAATGTTGACTAGGTGTGATGAAGTGAATTTAGTACTCAACTGGGAAAAATGCCACTTTATGGTCAAAGAAGGCATTGTTTTCGGTCAAAAGATATCCCAAGCAGGACTAGAAGTTGATAGGGCAAAAATCGAAATCATATCAAAACTTCCGCCACCAAATTCAGTCAAAGCCATTAGACGTTTTCTAGGTCACGCAGGATTCTATCGTCGCTTCATAAAAGATTTTTCCAATATTATTAGACCTATGACCAAACTTCTAGAGAAAGACACGCCATTCGTCTTCTTTGAAGAATGTGTTGAATCATTCAACATATTGAAAGAAAAACTTGTCAACGCACCAATCATGACTACACCCGATTGGACCCTTCCATTCGAAATCACGTGCGATGCAAGTGACTTTGCAGTTGGAGCCGTACTCGGACAACGCAAAAAGAAACATTTTCACCCAATTTACTATGCTAGCAAAACTCTTAATGATGCACAAGAAAATTATACCACAACAGAAAAAGAGTTATTAGCAGTAGTTCTTGCCTTTAAAAAGTTTAGATCCTACCTAGTTCTCTCCAAAAGCATAGTTTACACAGACCATGTCGCCATAGGATACGATTTCTTGAGTAGTTGTACGATTTCTGAAAAAATTATTTCATGATTCGGTATTCCAAAATCCCTAATAAGCGACAAAGGTACCCACTTTTGCAATGCCTTGATGAACAAAGTTTTAGCACGATATGGAGTTCACCACCGTTTGGAAACACCATATCATACTCAGACCAGTGGGCAAGTAGAAGTCTCGAATCGGGGAATAAAAAGGATTCTCGAAAGAACTATAGGAATGAATCGTAAAAATTGGGCAGAAAAGTTAGATGATGCTCTGTGGGCCCTTAGGACAACCTACAAAACCCCATAGGAATAACACTGTTCAAACTTGTTTATGGGAAAGGATGTCATCTACCCGTAGAACTAAAACACAAATCTTAATAGGCTCTTAGAGCAGTATATTTTGATCTAATGTCCGCCGGTAAAAATCGGGAATGTCAAATTCACGAGCTCGAAGAACTAAGAGCACTGCCCGCCAAACGCACACGCACACGTGCGCATGATGTGCACGCACACAACCCTAGACCGATTCTAAGACCACTGTAGGCTCTTAAAACACATGTAAAGGCACCTCTATGAGTGTTTATACATATCTATTAAATACATCAGTTTCTTAGTACAGTACTTGATTTCAACCCCATAAAACACTAACAGCAATAGCAACAAGAACACTAGCAGCAGGGAAAGCAATCAAAGCACTAACCACATAAACAATCAAAACACTAGATAGCTGACAACAACACTTGTATTATCGATCGGGATACCCTATCCGGGGCATCCCTCTCTTGCTTAGATTGATTACCCCTATCGATCGGGATACCCTATCCGGAGCATCCCTCTCTTCCTTAGATTGATTACCCCTCGCGAGCTCGGACGCACCCACTCGTCTGAGAGGTGGGTGCTTATTCCCTTCGGGGGTATTCAACGCGGGCCATACAAAAGAGAAAGCATGAAAAACAACAGGAAGCTCACAATTGCATAAGAGTTCATAGAAATTAGCTGCATGCATCGTGAGCCTCCGATCGCCCCAGGTGTTAGGTGGAGTCTTTCCCATGTTTGGAACCAACAAACTGTGCAGCTGAAGACAGGAAGGCTATGATTGAGACAACCGGGTGCGTATTGAACTAAAAGACTCCGCGCATCCGGTATCAGCGTGAGCTGCCAAGCCGACAAGCGACGATTTGCGACGGGAAGATGGGAGAGTTGAGATGGAAACTAGGTGTTCAGTAAAACTATGAAAATTCCTGGTTTTACAAAGAAAATACTAATCGTCTGCATGACGCCCACTTTAAGGGTAACAAGAAATTCCAAGTTGGCAATCATGTACTGTTATATAAATCACGTTTACGTCTTTTTCCAGGAAAACTGAAGTCTCGTTGGACAGGACCATACATAGTTGAATCAGATTTTGACTATGGGACAGTCGAGATTTCAAATTCCGACGGCCACAAGTTCAAAGTTAATGGATATAGATTAAAACCATACATCGATGGACCATTCGAAAATGTCTCGGAGGTAGTGATTCTCCGCCAAAAGAAATGAAGATACTGGAAGTAGGGTCCGACCAAGACCCTCATTAAACCATGCCTTGTATATATGTTCACTTTCCATTTACCAAAAAAAAAAAAAAAATTTTAGTGTCTCAAAACACGGGGGCGTGCCTCTAAAGGCACGGTCTCGTGCCACAAAATGCGGGCCGTTATCTTTGCCACAAAAATCTCAGTCAGTCTGGTTTGTAACAGAATTGTCTGACCATAAGCATGGGGCCATGTTTCCAATAGCATGGGGCTGTGCCTGGCAACTGTTTGGCTCTAAATTGCACTTCTTGCCCGTGCATTTTTTGAACAAAACCAAACACAAACCCTCAACACTGATGTAACACCCCGGCTAAAGCGGAAAACGCCTGGGTGTGACGTACAGATTGCCCAAAACATATGTGACACGATTAAGTGGCAATAATATCATTAATTCATTCCAAAACATAAATTACACAAGTTATTTCAAATGAACAAATACAAGGGAAAAGGAACAAAACAAACATCTCCTTGTTTATTATTTAGATAACCTAACTTCTAGTATCCTCGTCATTTCATCCTCTAATGAAAGTACATGTAGCATATATATAAAATAAAGTCAACTAACTTAATAGTTGGTGGGTTCACACAGTTTGAATAATATATAAAAGCCATACAATTCCATGAAAACTTGTGAAAACACATAAGGGTTCTTTACACTAGAATCAATGGTCCATGAGTGTAAAGAATAAGTGAAGGTCTTTTCCAGTTGGGATTGTGCACTAACGTACTCAGATCGGAGTCCCTTTTCTAGTAGAAACAATGGTCCTGAGTGCAAAGAGGGGCGTATGATCATACTTATCGAAGAAATCCATGCACGTAGTAGTTGAGCAAGTAGCAAATAAGCACACAAGTCCATGATGCGAATTGTAGTTTGTAAAGAATAAATAAACGAAATTGAATCTTTAATAGGATATATATGCTACCCCCAAAATAGTTAAAAAGGGTAAAAAAAAGGGGGTGTGAGAAACTCACCTTGAAGTTGAAGAAAAACTTGAAATAAAATCGAGAGTGCGTAAATGTAACCGAAGAAATTGAACGTCACGAACTAGAATTAAAAGTACAAAATTAATTATTACTAACGACTTAAAAAGTAAATAGATAGGGTTTTCGGGAATTATAAGTGTTCAATGTATATTTTATTATTTTATGAAGTTGATATTATAATATTTTAACGGATTATTAACAATTTATTAATTTAAAATTATTTAAATTACAAGATTAATGTTACATTTGGATATTATAAAAGTTATGGAAATATTGGTGTTTAACGATATATTTTATTTTGAATAACGAATATGTTAACGAATTTTAAAGTTTAACGAATGAAACATAATATACAAATGTTTTACGAGTTTAAACGAGCCTTGACGAGTTAAAAAAAACTAGTTTTTTAGGTGGCAAATGATAAATATGATTTAAAACTAAATTTATTTAACTTTATAAAATTTTATTTGATTTATATAATTTTATAACTTTTACTTGGTTTAATACATAAAAGAGAAATTTTTAAAAAGAAAATTAAAACAAAAAGCGGCCTGACCCGGGTTCGAACCCGGGTCCTTCTATCTTTACTCACATGCTCTAACCACTGGAACAGATTATTATTTTGAACTTATGACAGAAACAGTATATATAAATATTAATACACAACTTCATCTTCAACATTCAAAACCCTAGGATTAAAATCCATTAATCTGCTCCATGTATGATCAATTAAGGTTAGGGGTTTTATTATGCGGCTCAAGGTGATCATAATGAATATAAATGTTACATGTAACAATGTTGGAATGATGGTGAACGGCGAGTGGCCAGAGTGATAATTTGACGAGCTAATTTGTGAGTTTCGAGAGTGTTTTAGATTGATTCGTTATTGTGGACGAGTTTAGATGACGAATATCGGCCTATTTATAAGTCTAATTGGAGCGTATAATGTTAAATGCGAGTTAATTGATTTTATCAATTTTTCGGCGGTTACCCGGCCAAATCGCGCAATAAAGGTTGTTAAAACGAGTTATTATTGTTAATTATGTGTTTGTTGTTACGTTATATCGAGTTTACTAGCTTTAATTAAGGTTTGACGCGAGTTGTAGGGGTGTTTGAGGGTCGTGGGAGTCGTTCGTTCCGCCTCTAGCGGTGGACGTCGGAAAAACGGGGAACAAGGGTGGGCTGGGGTTGGATTATTAAATAATAATAATTTAATTAATAGTTATACTTTAGCCCCTTACACTTTCTTATGTCTTTTAAATAGAATTAATATATATTAATATTTTGGACCGTGTACTTCTAAATGCTATATAAATGAATTAAAAGTTAATGATGTGGAAATACGTTAGTATTATACTCGGATAGTTTGGGGCTTAAAACGTCATAATTGTCTTAATGACGATTGTGATATTTATGTATGTATGCTTGACAGTACGTGAACGACCTTCGGGTATTTCACGTATTGTTAAGGCAAGTATAGTGTAGTATGTATGATATGTGTATGTGAATAAGGAAGTATGTACGACTATGATATGTATGGTATTAAATGTATGGATATGATAATGAAAGATAAGGTAAGGTTAAGGGGTTGCATACCCTAATAATATATGCGAAGGTTAAAGGGTTTCATACCCTAATAATATATGCGAAGGTTAAAGGGTTGCATACCATAATAATATATGCGAATGTTAAAGGGTTGCACACCCTAATAATATATGCGAAGGTTAAAGGGTTGCATACCGTAATAATATATGCGAAGGTTATAGGGCGTAATGCTCTTTAAAACGTAAGATATGGTTATGCAAGTATGAAAGTATGAAGTATGTACGAAAGTATGTAGTTATGAATGTGTTGTATGTGGTATGATTAACTAAAACTCACTCAGCGTAGCTGACTTTTAGTATGCACGCAGGTGAGTAGAATGAGACAGCTGACTTGAGCGGGGGCACATGGCAAAAGAATAAGAGTCTGGCATCTGAAGACCTAATACGTTTTTAATTAATGTTTTTGATTCGAAAGACAATATGTTCGTTAAAGACAAAGTTATGGATTTGATTGTAATGTTTATGAAAGTTTTTAATATTCCGCGAATGTTTTAATTAACTCTGATATTTAGAACTGTGTTTATGAGTAAATCCAACGTCCAAAGTAGGGCACCGGTAACGGGGCCTTGCAAGTTGGTATCAGAGCAAAGTTTGAGAGATTTAAGCATCCTACATGCTTAGACTCGAACAGAGAATGAGATTTAAGTAAGAAACGAAAGAAGATGCCAGTTCAAGATAGTCATGTGTCACTCAAGCAAGCTTAATAAAGGTAAAGGTATGGTTAAATAATGAATGTTAATATTAGCTTAATTGCTAGAGAAAAAATATGTGCAGGTTAGGGATAGGTTTAATTGATTGTTTGATTGATTAACTGTTTAAAGTAGAACCTAGCGAATATAGACTCATAAGGGGAAGTATATAGGACACGGAAAGTAACGTGATCAGCTAATCACAACTGGCCACTGTTATTACCTGTTAGCCTTACTATCCATGTACTAAATAGTTCCTTGAGTGATGAAGTTTGTGTTTTCCCTTTTAGAATACGATGGATGGAGCTGGAGAAAATACTGGAGCTGGCGGTCGCACCGGACGTCGTGGCAGGCCGCGTACTGTCTAAAGACCCTCGGTAGGAACCCAAACAACAACGAAGGGGTTCAACTGGATCCCGCAATTCAAGCAGCTATTGTTCAAGCTGTAGCCACTGCTGTGAAAAACATCGCTCCTGGAGGGTCTGTTGAAAGCCGTGAAAGAACTGCTGAAGGGGCGGGTGGTGATGGTAGGAGAGATGAGGAAGGAGAGAGGGAGGCCTCGAGTTGGGTTAAGTCTGTGAAAGTCGATGATAGGAAAAGTCAAGAGGAAATCAAGGCTATGAGGTGGGAGGATCTGAAAGAACTGGTTATGAAGAAATTCTGTGTTGACGCCGAGGTTGAGAGGGCGGAGATGAAGTTCCTGAACTTGAAAGCTGGGACGATGACACATTGTGAGTACACCATAGAGTTCAACCTAATGTCTAGGTTGGTACCCGATATGGTTAACACTGAGGCTAAGAGAATCAAGTGCTATGTGAGGGGATTGCCACAGAAAGTCCGCATACTAGTCAGGGCGAATAAACCGGCTACTTTTGACTCTGCTGTCGAACTCGCAGAGATGGTTTATGAGGACCTGGCGGTAGGTGAAGCTGTGGTAGGGGAAGAGAAGAAAAGATAAGAAGTGGGTCAATCATGTCAAACGACCCGGTACTCAGTTATGGAACTCCAACGATAGGAAGCAGAAAGTATGGCAGAAGAGGTCGTGCAAGACGTGTGGTAAAATGCACGTTGGTGAGTGCAAGTGGGGTAAGGGATCAGATGTTTGTTATAAATGTGGGAAGGCGCATGGGGGAGAGTGCATAGTAGGGTCAAACGCTTTCTATAAGTGCGGGAAGGTGGGGCACTATGCTCATGAGTGCAGTGAGAAACCGGCATGTTTCCGGTGTGGTAAGACAGGCCACATGGCCAGAGAGTGTACCAAAGCTGGAGGAAACGGAAAGAAAGATGCTGAACCATCAAGGCCAAAGACCAGAGCCTACATGCTGACCCAAGAGCAAGCCAAACAGATCCCAGATGTTGTGACAGGTATGTTTCTAGTAAACGGTATATCCGCTTCAGTATTATTCGATTCAGGTGCAAACAAAAGTTTCGTAGCCACCCCATTTAGTAAATTAGCTAAAATGAAATGTTGTCGAGAGTCTGAAACTTTTATAGTAGAAACCGCTAGTGACACCTCGATTAAAATAATGAGAATGGTTAAGGACTATAAGATAGAGTTAGAGGGTCATGAGTTCCCTGCTACTTTGTATGTTATGACCTTAGGAGGGTTCGATGTGGTTTTGGGGATGGATTGGTTGTCTGATTATGAGGCTCAGATAGTGTGTAAGAGTAGGATAATAAGGTTAAACTCCTTGGATGGTAGTGCGGTGACGGTTTATGGTGATAAGGAAAGTTATGGGCTTAATGTCATTTCGATGATAAAATCCAAGGGTTTGTTAAGGCGAGGGTGCGGTGCCTACCTAGTGTATGTTGTTAACGCTACGGCCGAGATGAAAGTGTTGGAACCCGATTACAAATCTTGTCAATCTAATAACTATAACACTAACAGATCTCAGATCTGTGGATAATCGATTAATAAGTTTATATAGATCTTAGCTCATAATTACCTTATATTCAGTGTTTTATGTGTTTATATATTATCAGTATGTGTATATTGATGGTTCGTATAATATTAAGATTGAAGATCGAGAGAATGACTGGACAAGGATTCGATAATTAAACTCTCAAAACTTAAATTATGCGTGAACAGTGTTCACTATTTATAGAAGACAGGTCTGGTTCGCTAACATCCCCTAGCGAACCAAATGCTACTTCGTTACATACATTTAAATAAGGAAACACCCCCTGATTCGTTAACATCCCCTAACGAATCAGGAGGGAATACATTTACTGTCTTAGTTCGCTAACATCCCCTAGCGAACTAGACCTAATTCATAACGAACTACATAATAATTAAACTAATTATTACATTAAATAATAAACAAAACGTTAACGATAATTACAAAGACTCTAGACGCAAAACCGTGTACTAACAGACACCCCTCGTCTTGAGCTCTTTGTCTTTAAATTACTTGAAGCGCTTTGACTGCCAGTCTCTACAACTATGAATTCCATGCTCATGACACACACGCACAACTCGTTGGAATTGCATAGCCAGGTCGTAATCTTCATGGCGCTCGAACAAAATCTGCTTCCTGTGGAGCACGTCATTGTCTGTCTCTGATAAATTAACCAACCACATCGAGTCGATTATCTTGATGAGCTCAGTATTTAGTCCTCTACCAAGAACAATGACGGCCTCGCCAGTACGATTGTCATAGTACCAGCGGTTGAAAGAGAGATGCATCTGTTGGGGCATCGTCTTCACAGGAACCTGTTTCATCGTCTTTGGCGGCTTCACCTTCAAGACAAGTTTCCTCCAGCCAGTCCTCGGATCAATCTCGTCAATACGCTTACGCCTTGGGACTTGAGTCTTGAAAAACTTGAAGCCGTGATTGACCTAAAACAGTAAGTGTTGATGAAACAACTCAACTGTCTGGTGACCCCCACGATTTATAAATGGACGTCTCGCGAGGGTACGAACATCCCACCGCGGTAATGTCAGAACGTCCCTTATCTTTTCATAGTACGGGATCCCCTTTTCCCATTTGATTATACATACTTTCAGTTCAGAATCATAAAGCCAGGAGACAATATCACCATGTACCTTGGAAACCGTCTTGAATGAGGTCACTTGATTTGCTTTAACCAAAGCTGCAGCTGTGTCTTTTCGTTCTTGATCAACATAACGATGTGCCTGAATAATCTTACCAGCAGCTTTAAATCTGAACCAGCTCAGAATCTCTTCAACAGACGGATCAAACGGTTTACCAGTATAAAAACCATTTACTTTGGACTTCTCTTCCAGATGGTCTTCTGCTTCTTTGATTATTTCTTCATTGAATACCGAAGCACCTTGATCAACGTTTGTGTGTTGATACAAGTTTGGATACTCCTCAGCAGTTACGTCTTCCATCTCAATATCCTCATTCTCATAAATAAAATCCGTATTCATCTGAATCGACGGATCATCTTCCAAACCTTCCTCATTCACCACCTCAACATCGGGCTCAGTCTCTAACACGGTTAATTGTTCATCATTCAAGCCAAGAAGTATGGAAATCTGCTCCCGTGTCAGAGACCTCTCTACAAACTCCCGAACCTCTATCTCATCCCTGTTAACCACACTTTTAACTACCCCCGATCCATCCACAAATATCACAGTATTAGCTGCAATCATCTCAATTGACTTAGCAGCAGTTGGATCTTGATATATGATAATCTGTTTATCCGAGTCTTCACCGCCACTAGTACCAGCACCAGAAGATGAGCCGTGCGATTGTTTAGGCTCACCTCCTGCACCAGACTCGTCCGGGTCTTGATTGTCATTCTTGAGTTTCTTCAGGGCATCTTCTTTTCATGTCAGTTGAAGGATTAACTCCTCTTGTTCTTTTAATTTCACCCCCTGAGACTCAACATTCGTACGCAACGACTTAGTCTCTTTCTGACAAAAGGAGATATAACTCATCATCCGTCGTTGATTCTCCATAAGTCTTTCTTGGTTATGACGATCAGCTGCCATTTGATTTTCATAAAGATGTAGCAGATTCAGCAGCATCTCAGTTTGACGGTTTGATGGCATGTTATACAGAGATGGATGAACTGGTTGGATTGGACCTTGAGGTCGAGTGATTCTAATAAATGAAACGTCACTTGGTGGAGGAGGAGGATGGGGAGGCCTCATGGATGGTGTTGGGGGAATAGTAGATACTGTAGCAGGAGGGCTTGGTATTTCAGATAACGCCGTTTGAGGGATTAAACCAAGCCTTTCATGGGATACCAACGTCGTCGTCAATGTAAGCATCGGAGTGCTAGTAGTAGGCGGCACTGCCGAGCGTTGAGGTGTTGATTGACGTGGTGGTGGAACACCAATAATTACCCCAGCCCCCTCTGGAACACGTCTCTTCTTTGATGGCTCACCGGTTGCCACCGCTTTCCCTTTATGTTTCCTTTCTTGTTGAGCTGCAATGGTGGCAGCTTAAGCAGCATTGACAGCCTCTTGTTGCTCTTGAAAAGCAGCATTACCAGCTCCACCATTACCATCATTATCATCATGTAGGTTCCCAGCCGGATCTACACGAGATATCACGTACTACGCAGGTGTGGAATCCCTACGTAAGACGTTACGAGTATAGAAAACAATACAGTTAACACACGATAATCAAACACGTTGTATACCAACCTTAAACACGTGATACGAAGATCACTTGATTACAGACTCTCTCTGACTCGAATACACAAACTCGTAAACTGAATGAATGAATATCGAATAAGCCGTAACATATAGCTTATATAATCACGACAACTTCGCCTGGCATATTCAGGCGAAGTTGTCACTAACTTCGCTTGTCTAACAAGTTCGCCCATATCAGCGAACTTGTTAGCAACTTCGCTTATACAAAACATAAAACATTACAAACGCGATTACAGACACTAGACACTGAACTACTGACATCATGCACCAACAAACTCCCCCTTGGCAGTAGCTTCATCTCTTTAGCTTCAAACACGTGTCTTGTAATCTTCAACCTTGTATCTTCACGCATGCACTCCTTCTCGAACACAAACAGAAACAACTCTTTGATATTTCCTCGCTTCGTCTTTCCAAGCAGGAATATAAAAGATTTTCTTCTCGTTGAGCACCTGCAGATCAGCTTGCGATAAGTTTACCAAATGCATCGGATCGTAAACTCTTAGCACCTCTTGTTCATCCTCGTCTTCCATCACTGCCTCAACTGTCTCACAATCTACAAACCACCACTTCAGGTCTTTAAGCACATCCTTGGGCATTAGCTTCATCGGTACTTCTTTAAGGCACTGGATCGGTTTATACTTCATGACCATCCAAGGCTTTCCATCAGCTCTCAAACCTCTATCCTTGTCTTCAACAAGTTTTCCCTTCTGTGGTTTTAACAGCTCAAATTTCTTCTCTTTTATACTTTCTTTCCATAGAATTTTCCCAATAACTCTAGCCATATTATCGTCACTTCGATTGATTAACCCCAATCTAGCTAAGTCTTTCACTTCACATTCCGGCAGTGTATTCAACGATCTTAACAGTCTTTTAAAATACTGAACACCGTCATACCTTTTAATCACGAAGAGCCTCAATTGCTCATCATAGATCCAGCAAATAATCCCTTTCTTCGCTTCAGCATAGCCTTTAATGTTGTAACTCTTCTTAAACATTGTAGGGACTGCCGGTTTCTTCGTTTTGACGAACCACTGAGCATAGCCTTCCTTCCACCTAGGCTGCTCTTCCCATTCAGACTCATCACTTGCCATCTCTTTACTCATATCGGCTTTCTCAACATCTGGAATGTCATGCTCCACATTCTCTTCTACTATCTCTCCCTCTTCAATCTCATAATCAATCACAATCTCTCCACCAATCTTTTCTATCACATCACTCGGTAGAATATCATCATCACCAACCAAAATATCATCCATCTCCTCTACGTCCACCACCACCACATCATCACCACCAGCTGCAGTTGTCGACTCCCCCTGAGTTGTGGAAGTCCCTAGTGCTTGAGTAGTTCTTGGTAGCTCACCACCTGCATCTTTCGACGCATTGGGATCATCGTCTCTATCATTCCTTCTCTTGGTCCTCAACTCATCGCCTTTACAGCTCGTCTCCCCATGAGATGCCAAGAACTCCTTCAGAGCATCTATGATCTTTCCATGTTCTACCAGCAGGGACGACTGCATCTGATTCTCTGCAACTAGGCGTTGAATAGCCTGGGTCTGGATAAGATTCACCCTTGATTGTTCTGCCACGACCCGTTCAAGTGCTGCTATTCGTTCTGAGTATGAGAGGGTTGCATCGAAATCGAACCTCATATGTGATATGTCTTGAGTGTACTGAGGAGGGATTTCCGATGTCACCGGGACCTCAGAAGTAGAAATAGACGTAATCGCAGGTGGTATCGTCATTGATAACCCTGCAGTGGCCACAACGGTCGACTAGATAAAGCGTGCCACGACCTCCGATGGAGTAACAGTCGAAGGCGGCAACGAAACTATTTCCGGAGCCGAAAGTTGGAAAGTAGTGGGTGGGAGGCCAAATGTAGACGAGGTAGCCACCACGGGAACACCCGTAGCGCTTGGCCTTGTAACCTGTAGGGATGAGGGAACCATTGTCATACCGGATAGTGCTGGTGGAGTGAAACGTACCACCCTAGAGCTCTCACCGGCTCCTGATCCTGCACCTATCCGTTCCCTTCTTGACCTCCTTATCAACTGTTGTACCTCTTCCTCATAGTCTGACTCGTCATCATCATCTGTTCTCTTTCTTTTCCCATGTAGTCTTTCTCGAGTCACCATAATCCTTCTCGCCTCTGCCACTTCATCATCAGAATCTGAACCAACCACCGTAGCAGCTGTTCTAGTAACATTCACAGTCGACACTTGGGCTACCGAGACCTGTATGTTTTCCTCTGGATCCACCCGATCCATATCAAAGAAGCCTTGACCACCAAATTCTGCATCAAGGTCCACATTCTCCTCCGGTGACACAACAGGAGCAGCATGTATAGCTTGAGGTGCGCCTGCCTGTTGTGGTGCCTGGTCCCTAAACTCATCCCCACGAGCAGGCACATACCCCGGGTTGATTAAGTACCCAAAGAGTGGAGTATGGCGAGGACGAAGCTCAGGTTTGCTCCTCGCACTGGAGGATCGACACTGGGCGAAGATCCGTTTGTTCACACTCTCTACATATCGGATCGGACGGCGCTGAGGAAGTGTTGGAGCAACATAATTCAAGATCATTTGAAGGAATCTTGGATACATGATGAACCGCTCACGCGCCATCGCTCTTCGTTGATGATCAATCTCGTTAAAGACCATCTGACTAAAGCTGAATCGCTTGTTGTATGTCAGAGCAGTCATCGCTGACTGCATGGTCGCGCCCATGCCATCAGTGCCCGCCTTTCTCCCTGACATGCATACAATCATAACATGCATGAGAAAGCGCCACTGGTCAAGCAGAAAACCCTTCCTTCTCTGCGAATCCCCCAAGGGAGCAGAATAACCCATCCTCAAAAATGCTCCATCGCGGAAAGGAGCTACAAACTCTGTCGGGTCATCCCTTGTCTCGTTTCCAAACCGCAGAGCCGCCCGGATATGTTCAGAAGAGAACTGAACAATTTGATTGTTTACTGTTGCTCGCATCACCGGGGGTTCGACTCTACAGTCGTATTCCACGGTCTGCCAGAAATCCTCAATGTTGGGTAAGGATATCGGCAGAGTCGTTGTAATGGCGTGGAATATCCTCGAGCGTAACAGAAATGTGATGATTTCGCAAAAATCATCAACTCCGCTCGCTTCCGGGTCTAATGTAATGTACATGTTGTGACCCGGGAAGAACTGTCTTTGTTGATCACCTCCGTCATCACCGCCTGCACCACCGCTCCAGCAACAGCAGCCATATCTGCAACAAACAGGTTAAGTTAGATAAACGTCAAAGCAAATCACAAGTTCGCCTGTTACCATGAGCGAAGTTGTGATCAATACTGTATAGGCGAAGTTAAAGGTGAGGCGAAGTTGGGAAACAACTTCGCTTCAACTTGAACTTCGTCTGATAATAGTTAAGTAAAATAGTCCAGGCGAAGTTACGGATAACTTCGCCTAATCACAACATCGCCTCATAAACTGTTTCAAAATCAATAATCAGGCGAAGTTAAACCTCAGGCGAAGTTACGGATAACTTCGCCTAAACTGTAACTTCGCCGAATTTGAATCGGCAACAGTTAGGATTTTGAACGACGTGTAGAAGATGATTTTGGAGATCAAGGACTCCGAAATACATGATTTTATGAAGTTTTAGACGTTCATGCAAATTACTGTCACATAATATAAAGTTTGAAAATCGGGTGTTTAGGTTTCAAATAATCGAGGTCACGAAACGGGTCGTATCGACCTGTGATTAACATTAACGACAATGATTATACGAATATGGAACCCTACACACCTTGAATCGGATTAGAATCGAAGACAAAATAACACAGTTGGTCGATGAAATACGATCGATAAGTTCGCCGAGGTTTAGAAAGATAAGTTCGCTGTGAATTTGAAATAATGATATTGTTTGTCTTTAAAACTTCTTTATATAGGGCCACAGATGTACCGGCGAAGTTGTGGATAACTTCGCCTATAAGGTGAAGTTATGCAGAACTTCGCTAATATTAAAATTTTTCAAAACAAACCCCATAATTTGAACAATTTGCAATCAAGTTTTAAAACATCCTTTAAAGCGTTAAATGATACGATCAAGACCAAGTAACCAGGTATAAAATCACACAATTACAAAAGTAACAAAAATTTGAAAAATTAAAGTACACGGGATCAAATTTCAGTCTCGACAGGGACTACCATGTTTTAGAAAAGATCCGAACAGGAATCATACTAATTTCGTGACTGTCACACAGATCCGTGTTCAGCTGTATTATGACATAAATAAACAGGTGGTAAGCAGGTAATCTACTTAAAATGGTTTTCATCGTTTCTGTGATACTAGTTAGGTTCAATTAAGCTCAAAACTTAAGTGGGCAACAACTCAGAGATTATGATGCCTCCTATCTATTCTCAAGGCGTATTTGGCTTTTCCCCAAGTCACCCCGAATCGACCTTGACCCGTAGTGTCTGATTAAGTAGTAATTACTCTTCGATCTTAGACTCTGCTTCCCGTTCACCTTCTTGTGTCTTGATTGATAATCATTATCATTATGAACTCTAGAATTTTTTTTTTTTTTTTTTTTAATCTAACATGTATATACACAACTTCAAGTAGAAAATAACTGCAAGTCCCGAATCTGGATCACTGCAGTGTCTTGACACGCTATCTTCACGGGAATCAGAACACTCACGGGCTCATGTATGACTGGGTAATCGCTTTTCTGCCTATCATTCGGAAATATATGTATGAAGACATGCACAGCTCTTAAGGAGTTTCCACATAAAATCGAGTAGATTTAGTTAGTATCACGTCTACTTTTACGCACCATAAAAAGCTACCATGACATACAATGACTGTTCTAAAGACTTTTAAGCCTAATAACTTCACTAGTTAAGCACCCAGAATCAGTATATCTATCACTTTCCAAGGTTGGATCAATTTTCTGTTAAACATAGTAAAGATACTTCTTACGAAGTAGTAGACTTGAAAAATAATTTCATTTCCCGAAAAGAAAAAATTTAACTTCTATCGCCCCGACCAAATCAAAGTCTTCAGGTTAACGGTTATCCCGAAGATCCAATGGATCAGCTGGACCGACCACATACTAGTATGTGTCCTTCTAACTAAGTATGATCGACTAATTTTCAGCGAAAGAATGAAAACTCATCATAAACCGCCCCGGTCACTTTCAGTCATCTGGTTAATGGCTATCCTCATATTCTACAAGTAGAAATGAGGACCAAACATATCCGAAGACATGTCCTTCAAACTGAGGCAACCGACATAATTCTAAGCGAAAGTGACGTTTTTTTTTTTTTTATATATAACACAAACACAAAGCATGGTTACTCGGGATTGATCATCCCTTTCAGCTCAACAAGGTTTTGAAATCTAGATTTGTCAAACGCTTTCGTGAACAAGTCAGCGAAATTATCTAACGTGTCAACCTTTTCGAGCTCAATCAGTTTCTTCTCAGCACAATCCCGTATAAAATGATGACGTATGTCAATATGTTTAGTTTTACTGTGCTTCACGGGATTGTTAGTTACTGAGATAGGAGCAGTGTTATCAATGCAAATAGGAGTAAGTGAGAAATTCAGACCATATTCGCGCAACTGTTGTTGAATCCAAAGAACCTGGGAGCAGCAGTTGGATGCTGCCATGTATTCTGCTTCACAGGTTGAAATTGCGACTGAAGTCTGCTTCTTGCATTGCCACGACACCAATCTGCCACCAAGAAACTGACATCCACCAGTTGTAGACTTCCGACTCTGATTGCACCCTCCATAATCAGAATATGTGTAAGCGACTAGCTCCAAGTCTCCTCCTCTCGGGTACCACAACCCCAGCTTCGGTTTTCCCTTGAGATACCGCAGTATCCTCTTCGCAGTTGTCTTCGAAGTTGAAATTCTTCAAGGGAACCCCCAACACAAGCCCATTTATGACAAGGTAGTTCATCTTACGAAGATGAATGTGCCCCATTCTCCTATGCCATAATTCGGACTCTGATTCAGTCGCTTTCGACAAAAGACACGATTCTTCAGTGGCCATTTTAGTAGACCTCATATCCATGATATACGTATTCTTCACTCTTGGAGCCTTCATAACAATCCAGTCCTCTGGTATCTTAAAACCAGGATACAACACTATCGCCTCATTCTTTGTGAAATGCATGGTATAATCCTTGTCACAGATCTGTGAAACACTCAGCAGATTGTGCTTCAGTTCTTCAACAAAGTTAACTTTCTCTAGCGTCATCTTCCCGTTAGTCACAGTCCCAATTCCTGTGATCTTTCCACCGCTCTCTCCTGCGAAACTCACTCTACCACCTTGAACAGGTTTCCAGTCTTGTAACAATTTCTTGTTACCCGTCATGTGCCGGGAACAGCCGCTATCCACAACCCATTGATTGTTGGCAGCCCTGTTCAACTGTTCCTGCACGATTAAAGCAGAGAGTTAAAATCTGGGGACCCAAGACCTCTTGGTCTTGGGTCCATACATCCCGTACCTTGGCTGTCCAAAGTTAGTATCATGATCATTTCTGTGAGTCCTAACAGGATACCTTCTTGTGGATTGTCTATGAGGCCATCCAAACCGTCTTGAATTAAATGAATTATTAGTTATGGTTTGGGTGTTACCAGTGAAAAACTGAGATCTATTTCTTTGAAAACCTGGATTAGTCCATTTTCTGAAATTCGATGGGTTTTCAGATTTATCATCAAATTGATTACTGTTAGCTCTTTTCTCAGATTTTAAAGGCCTTACACCTCTGAATTTTTGCTTCAGAGGACAATCAGCAACAAGATGTCCTTGTTGATTACATCTAAAACAACACGTGTTTTCAACTTTCTTATCAAAAGTTGTCTTAGATGTTGAGGCTGTATTACTGCCCGTTTGTCTCACATATGGTGGGACATACGGGTTTAGTGGAGACTTCTTTTCAGATGTTTTCTTTTTCTCTCCACTCTTTGGTAACACTTCCTCGTGATTTGTCTCACTCGACTCAGAGGATTTGTCCGAGTTAGATGAGACAGGACTCGGAGCAGAAATCTTAACACTTGCGGCAGGCTTACTAACTTCTTGTTCTTTAGTAGTAACTGGAACTGGAACTGTCTGACCATAGTCAACATCGACAGATTTCGAATTACTAGGGTTATAAGTGTAATTATGATTGAAAGGTGGTGGAACTTCATGATAACCAATTCCTCCCCTTTTTGGAGAACCTTGATCACTAACGAGGTGATCAAGTATAGCGGAGGAATTTCTAAATTGTTCCAGTTTCCTGTTAAGTTCCACCACTTTTACCTGGTGATCAGCTATCTGTTTTTCTCTTTCAGCTATTAGTTTGGTTTTTTCTTCTAGAACCTCATAGCTAAGATCAATCATATTAATTTTTTCAGCAAGCTTTGCTTTAAGACTTTTAATATCTGTTTCACTAGCTTTAATTTTTACTTTCTAACTATTTTCTCTAGCTTTAGTGAAATGATGATCCTCTTTTAAAGTTTTATATTGCGCATCCAAACTAACAAACTGATCAGTTAGAGTTGTCAGTTGTTCAGACAGAAGTTCACACTTAGTACAAGGGAGTTCGGTACTTACCTCGGAGAGCTGGTCAGCTACATCTGCCATGTATGCTTCATTTTCGCCAGTTCCCTTCTCACTATCTGCATTTTCGATGTTTGCCAAGTTGGCCTGTTCAAATACTTCTTCAACATGCAGATTCCAGTTGTACTCTTCGTTCTGTCTGGAAATCATGGCTCTATAGTCATTACCACTACCACTTTGCTGTGTAGATCTGTTCTGACTGCGTTCTACACGTTCATTCTTGCATTCTTTTGCAAAGTGGCCATTTTGCTGACAGTTGTAGCAGCGAACCTTCGTCTTATCAAACCCTGGCCTCTCTTCGACAAACTTTCTGCCAGTTTTCTTCATGAACCTCTTTACCCTTCTCACTATCATGGGCATCTGCCACTGCAGATCCATCTCCTCCAGATCATCAGCATCGATCTGGTCATAGTCTTCATCCAAAACTGCAGGATCAACGATCTTACCCTGAATGTAGTTCTCATACGAAGCAATAAAAGATGCATAGAGAGCAAACTGCTGTTCAGCAGATTTGACACTCATGGGCATCTTCGAGTAGTTGTTGTTTGAAACACTCGGGGAATAACTACTCTTGTTCGCTTGAGGTTGAGAAGCATTTGACCCTCCAGCTACATAGCACACATCACCGTTCATGTTGAGAGATACATGTCCCTCATGTGTTGAGCTCGCGCCTGACTCTCCCTTAGAGTAATAAGCAGATGATTCCGTTTTCGAACTTGATCCCGTGTTAATCTTTGCACCATACATACCCGGATCTTGAACCTGATCGGTAGGTGTCTCCTTTCGTACCATGTTCAGTTCAAACGTTCTTAGCTTGTTAACTGCTGTCTCAAGGTCATAGTCAGCAAAGTCTTTATCTTCTCTCATCAACACTGTATACATCTCCCATTTTGGTGGGAGAGCATCAAGAAGCTTCTCAACAATCTCATCTTCTTTGTATGCAATTGAATAGTTGCTGAGTTCAGTCATCAGATGATAATATCTGGTGATGATATCATCAAGTGATTCGTTTTTCAGATACTTGAAGACCGAGAATTGGGTTTTTAGAAGTTTAATCTTCGAAGCACGAATTCCCACATTTCCCTCAAACCGGTTCTCAGGTGCTTCCCAAAGCTCTCTAGCAGTCTTGTACTTTCTGAAAGAGTGCAGAATCTCTTGTGGAAGAGCCATTGTAATTGCTGCATGAGCTTTGCTTTCGGCTTCATACATTTTCTTCTCTTCATCTTCCATCTCTTTGTACTTCTTGATCTGATCACGACCTTCATACTCAGTAGTAGGTGGAATGTAACCATCTTGTATACACACCCACATCTTGGCATCTTGATACTTGACATATTGTTCAAAACGATCTTTCCACGCTACATAATCCGTTTTCTTAAGCATCTTGGGTGCCTTTGTAGCCGAACCTGCTTCTACTTCCATCTTTACCAGTTCAGTAATGTTTATCGAAGACATCTTTCTCAAAACTCAAAGAAATCCGAAAATCAAAAATTTTATTTTCAAACAGCTCTGTAGGCGAAGTTGTGGATAACTTCGCTTAAAGCTTAACTTCGCGTGAATTTGTAACGTCGCTCACTTTCTTAAATTCGCCGGATTGGCGAAGTTGAGAATAACTTCGCTTAAGTTGAGCGAACTTGGGAGGTAGGCGAAGTTGTAGGTAACTTCGCTTAAGGTAAGCGAACTTGAAGAGGTAGGCGAAGTTGTGGATAACTTCGCTTAACCTTATATCTTCGCCGAAACCCTAGTAACAGTGACGGCAACTTCGCCTGATGAACACGAAGTTTTTTCAGATTAGATTTCTGGGTTTTTCGAGGTTTGTGAAGGTGTTATGGGTTGTTTAAGCTTGTAGGAGGAGAGTATAACACAAAAACTCAGAAAACTCGTCCCGCGAATAGTCGAACGGAACGATTTCTATACCCGCGTGATAATCCCGAACCACACAATCGAGCAAATGCTCTGATACCAATTGTAGGTTCCCAGCCGGATCTACACGAGATATCACGTACTACGCAGGTGCAGAATCCCTACGTAAGACGTTACGAGTATAGAAAACAATACAGTTAACACACGATAATCAAACACGTTGTATACCAACCTTAAACACGTGATACGAAGATCACTTGATTACAGACTCTCTCTGACTCGAATACACAAACTCGTAAACTGAATGAATGAATATTGAATAAGCCGTAACATATAGCTTATATAATCACGACAACTTCGCATGGCATATTCAGGCGAAGTTGTCACTAACTTCGCTTGTCTAACAAGTTCGCCCATATCATCGAACTTGTTAGCAACTTCGCTTATACAAAACATAAAACATTACAAACGCGATTACAGACACTAGACACTGAACTACTGACATCATGCACCAACACATCATCATTTCCATCATCATCGTTCCCACCTTCTCCCCCTTCACACTCGGAATCCTAATCGTCATGGATCCAGAGTTCATTAGGAGGACAGACATAATTAGGATTGATTATATGACCAATCATCCGTTTATCTCTTGGCTTCTCCTTTCTATAAGTTAGCATTCGATGCACAGTTTCAGCTGTCATGTGTTCCATATGAAGTATATCGTTCACCAACGTCTGATCAATAGCCAAATTCGGAATTAAATCTTGAATAATCAGTTGTAGAAAGCGAGGATACATCAAGAACTTCTTTGACTGAAGTGTTTGCTGAACTTGTTCTTTCAAATGATCAAAGACTAGTTCCGAGAAGTTAAATGGCTTGTTCAAGATCAACGCTACAAAAGCTGACTGTAGGCTAGTCTACATTCGTCAAACCCACCCCGACGGCCACTCATACAATGAAGTAGAACATGTAGAAGATACTTGTATGGTGGACATAACCCGTTCTTGTTCAACATAGATTTATGAACGCCGCCACCATAACGCAAGCGTGTGAATAAACCTCTAACCAGCGGCCTGTCGAATTCACTTGGGTTGTTATCATTATCACCAAATTGAAGTACGCGGCGAATAACCTCAACATCAATCGTAATCGGGGTTTGATTGATTGTAGCTCGAATGTAGTTATCGTCCTCAACATATTAAGCTGTGTTCCAAAATTGCCTGATAATACTCAGATACACTTTAGGTCTAGCAGTTATAGCATAGTGTATCGCTGAGCGTCGTAAGAAGGCTAACATATCCCCAAACACATCCACATTTGCCACATCATGATTCACGTAAGCACAGATATTATGTTTCTTGTCAAATGGTAGTAAAATAACATCTTCTTGTTGTTCTTGTTGTGGTGGTTGATCTTTTGGAGGTTGTTCCTGTGGTGGTTGTTCTTGTTGCCCTTGATCGGCAATTGGTGGATCTTGATTTACTTGATCAGCCATGTTTACTGTATAAATATAAACAAATATGAGAAATGTAAAATGTATTCAATATCAAAATATGTCAAGTTATTTATAAGTGGTGTATTCATTGTTATAAGATATGTGTTTAGACGATTGAAATACTTTATATGATTTAAAATGAATTTTAAGTTTACTAAATAAATAAAATGTCATTCGTTAAATATCACACTGATTTGTTACTATACAGTAACGAATCGTGCGATTCGCTATCAGGTAAATAAATTAACGAAGTAGTCTTAGCGAATTACTATTCAAAATGACGAACTAAGGATCTAGTTCGTTATATTTTTAACGAATCCACATCTGATTCGTGAAATCCATTCTTCGCTAAGCTAGTTCGTATATGTCCTTAACGAATTGGACACTAAACAGTTCCAATTCGCTAAGAAGAACGAATGGTCAATTTATTAGACTTAATCTTTGACCTGCAATGTCAAAGTCAAAATTAAGATGAACACCTATAGTCAACACTATGAACTCAGAATCAACTAGTCCATAACTATCGTTGAATCATCAAGATAATGAGCGTGTTGAACTCGGAAACACACTAGTAAACTCATGGTGATGAGATTGAGACTCAAAACCCAGATATACCGAAGTTAACCGAAGCAAACAGAAACACAAAAGCCATGAATATATAATCAACCCGGCAAACTATAATCAAACGTTGATTAAAGTCTACCAAGGGTATCGGAATCGCATTCCGAGTACAGTGAAACATAAATAATCTATAATATTACAATAGTTCATAAACAGATTAGAGTTAAGAAACTCGGAAAACCCTTGAACTACAAAAATCCACAAATAGTCTATTAATGCTTAGTCATTTATGACGAAAATCATATCGCCATGACCATCTATACTTGCGAAACACAAAGATATCCTTGAAATATCAAAATCTTGAAGTCGAAATTTCAGAGAAAATTTTGAATAGGGTATCTTTAGTGTGAAGGAAAAGGAAGAACACTGAAGGACTATTCGTGTTTCTTGTCCTATATAGCTTAACACGCTACCCGAGGTACACAGTGTACGAATTATGCAGTTCGTTTGAATTTTAAATAACGAATTAGCTCAGTCTTTATTCCAATTTGTTACCTTAAGGGTAGCGAACAAGACACGATTCATGTCTTGATTCGTTAAATATGTATAACGAAGAAGGAATGATTCGTTACAGAGTGCGGAAGCGAATTAGGTGAGCGAACTAGAAACCAGTTCGCTAAGTAATCACCTAGTTCGTTATCCATAAATAACGAAATAGCTTATAACGAATTAAACACTTTATTTAATTTTAAATTAAATAACTAAATTAATTAAATAAAGTAAAAATTTTAACTTAAAAGTATTACCGAGAACCGTTTTATCCCGATAACTAAATACCTTAAAACCGTTTCATTTTTACGAAACATAACTTAAAACAATTAAATAATATGTAAAGTACGAAAAATAAAATATTTTTGGTATTTTGTAAGAAATTAAAGAATGTATTTACAAAAGAATATCCTAACATTAAAAATAGACAATCTTTTTGTGTTTTTCAATGATTTATCAAAAGCAGTACATATTTTTGGATTTTTGTTGAGTTTGAGTAGAGAATCATATTGACCAAAATGCCCTTCCATCACAGTTTTATATTTCAGCGATATTATGACTGGCGTCAAGTCGGTCATTGATATTGTTGTCCACTTAAATCTTATAACAGACCTTCGAGCATTTTTGTGATATGATTTATGGTTCAATTAGCGCACAAAATATCAGAAACTATCAGCCCCTAATCTCGGTTCAAGCTTAATTTGAGTTTTGCCAAATCACCCCAACTTGACTTAAACCATTATAATGTTGATCAAAATTTGAAACTTTTTGAATATTTGAGCAATGCATCAAGTTTCCTTTACTGTGAGTGAGTATGCACAAGTCCATCTGTTGGCTTACATACATTGTATCCCCTGGGGTCCGTTTCTTATTGGTATTGAGACACACGCAAGGGAGGAACAATTGTATGACTAACAACGAATTTTGATCAAGTCAGTAATTTAGATTGTACAAAGTACAGCGGTGATCAAGTTTAATGACTTTGGGTTTGCTCTAAGAAGCGAGTGAAATATTCATGCTTATGAATACCCAGATGATTAAGCCGCATAAAGACTCACAGTGTCCAGAATCCTAACGCTTGTTATTTGCTTTATTATATTTTTGGTGATCAACAAATATAAGGCTTGAGTATGACCGGTTATTACATTTCTGCCATCCTTACCGAGATTTTTGCTAGAGACTAACACTTCTTTCAATTTGGCTTTTCTTTAAGTTTATATCTATTACTTTACTCTAACAGCTTGTTTAAGACCTATCAATGCACCAATGATTAAGCACACAGTCTTTTAAGCTTATTTCTTTTTGGATTTGGGGTCAAATAATCAATGTACTATCATTTTCTCTTTTTGCTTCAAAAACTCAAAATTTTGAGGAGCATAAAATAAAATGATTTTAAAGTGCCCTAGTTAATTTAAGTTCATAAATTAATGCCTATCCTATTCATCTATAAGTAGAGAACAGGACCAAAACATGCAAGCATGCTTTACAAACTAAAATAACTGACTAAGTTTTCAGCTAAAAATAAAGTAGAAAGCTTAACGAACGCCCCAAGTACTATCCATTTGTCAGATAAATGGCTAACCCGAAGATTTACAAGAAATTATCAGGACTAAACATATACAAGTATATGTCATTCGAAATAGAAGTAAATGACATAATTTTCAGCGATCATAAGCAAAAATCTTTTTTTGTTTTTCTCTTTACAAACTAAAAACACAATATTTTTGTCTTTTCGGATTTTTCTTTACAAAACGAGAAAAATTCACATTCTTTTGGACTTTTTCAGAAATTTTTCTGTACAAACAGAAATCACAATCTTTTTGGAATTTTCTAATTTTAAAATGTTTTTTTTCAGATATTAAAATAAAACAAGAAAGAACAATTTTGATTTTTCTATGTTTTCTAATGTTTTTGGGTTTTATCTATACAAACTCAAAGCACAATATTTTTGTATTTTCTCGAATTCACCCCTCTAAAACCTAAAAACAGAAGGAAATTTAAACTAGAACAATAATACAAGTAAAGATAATTATCCTAATTTTAGGATCTCAGCAAGAGTCTTCAATCCATTTATACCAAGCAAAAAGTTAAAACGTGTTTTATCAGACGTTTTGGTAAAGAGATTGGCTTTTTGAAAATCAGTGTGCACTTTCTCAAGATCAATTAATTTCTTTTCATAACAATCCCGTATAAAATGATATCGAATTTCGATATGTTTTGTTATAGAATATTGTACGGGATTCTTGGTGATACTAATAGCAGCAGAGTTGTCAATTAAGATGGGAGTAGTAAGAAACTTCAAACCGTAGTCGCGAAGATGTTGTTGTATCCACAAAACCTGGGAACAGCAACTCGAGGCTGCAACATACTCAGCTTTGGCGGTTGAAGTAGAGACCGTTGTCTGCTTCTTACATTGCCAGGAAACAAGCCGGCTTCCTAAGAATTGACATCCTGCAGTAGTAGATTTGAAATTGATCTTGCATCCTCCATAACCTGAGTCTGAGTAAGCGGTAAGATCAAAAGTATCATCTTCGGGGTACCATAACCCGATGTCAGGATTTCCCCGTAGATATTGCAGAATACGCTTGACCGCTGCCAGGTGAGTCACTCGGGGACTTGCTTGGTACCTAACACATAAACAAATAGCAAACATTATGTCAGGTCGAGAAGCAGTTAGATACATTAAAGAACCAATCATAGCACGATAGAGGGTCGGATCAAAGGTATCCTCCAATTCATCCGGTGACAAATTTTGACCCACTGGAAGAGGAGTAGAAGGGATTTTTCCGGCAGTAATCTTGAATCGGCTCAAGACGTCGTTCACATATTTTGTCTGATGAATGAAGATTCCCTTCGCAGACTGATGAACCTGCAATCCTAAAAAGAAATTCATCTCTCCCATCGAGCTCATTTCGAACTTGGTCTGCATAGATTTCTTGAACTCCTTACACAATGAATCGTTTGTAGACCCAAAGATTATGTCATCAACATAAATCTGAACGAGTAGAAGATCATCACCAATATTCTTATAAAATAAAGTGCAGTCAACAGTTCCACGTTTGAAGCCATTATCCGTCAAATGGTTAGCGAGCGTGCCATACCAAGCTCTCGGGGCTTGATGTAGACCATATAATGCCTTGTTTAATCGGTAAACACGGTCAGGATAATCAGGATCCTCAAAACCTGGAGGCTGTAGAACAAACACTTCCTCATGAAGTTCACCGTTGAGAAAAGCACTTTTAACAATCATTTGATACACTTTGATATTCTTGTAAGCAACATAAGCCAGGAAGATTCGAATCGACTCTAATCTTGCAACTGGAGCATAAACCTCAGTGTAATCAATACCCTCTTGCTGATGAAAACCTTGCACCACCAAACGTGCTTTGTTTCTTACAATTACCCCACGGTCATCTTTCTTACACTTATATACCCACTTTGTCGGAATTGCCTTCTTGACTCTAGCAGGTTTGTCAATAAGATCCCAAACACCTAAACGTGCAAATTGTTGTAATTCTTCTTGCATAGCTTCTACCCAAGATGGATCTTGCAAAGCCACACGAGGATTTGTTGGCTCAAATTGGGATAGAAAGCAAGTAAACTTAGCAACAGTCGCAATTTCAGATGCGTGTAAGTCAGCATGAGCACAAAGAGCATTATTGTCACTTGAAGAGGCAATTTGATGTCGTGTCTGAACCCCTACATCAAGGTCTCCAATAATGTTTTCCCGTGGATGGTAATTATGAATCCTAAGAGTAGGATTTTCAGAAACAGCAATGTTTTCAAATAAGTTAGTATAATGTTCACCCAATTCAGGAGATGAAACATTATCATCATGCACAACTGCATTATCATCAGATGAAGACGAAGCAGTATCATAATGAACAGGTGACGCATTATCAGGTTCTTCCATTGGAACAACCAATGGAGCTTCAATGTCATTTGAACTTGCAAATCTTGGAATTTCCAAATGTTCTTTAAAATAAGCACGAACTAAGTCTTCATCTGGAAGATCTGTGGTTGGAGTAAATGAATTGAATAAGCTATCGTAGTTAAACATCCAGTCGGGACCTTTCCCTTATGAAGGAGTGGTGTATTTTTGACAGTCAACATGATACCACTCTTCAACACAACCAGACGTAAAATTATATACCCTTTTCTTTGGAGATGCATACCCCAAGAAATAACCTTCGATCGCTTTTTCCTCAAATTTACCCGCATCCTTCTTCAATATTGTACAAGGACACCCAAAGGGTTCCAAGTATTTTAAGTTAGGCTTTCGATTGTTCAAGAGCTCATAACTTGTCTTCTTGAGTCGTTTAACAGTCAGAATCGATTAAGCGTGTAACAAGCTGTGTTCACCGCCTCATTCCAGAATTGGACAGGAAGCTTAGAATCAACGAGCGTAGTTCTTGCAGCTTCAATCAAGGTTCTATTCTTTCGTTCTGCAACACCATTTTGTTGAGGTACATAAGGTGCACTATGTTCACGGTGAATTCCCTTTTGAACACAAAAGAAATCCAATATAGTGTTTTTGAATTCAGTTCCATTATCACTTAGAATTCTCCTCACCTTTTGTTTGTAAAGTGATTCGATTTTAGTGATAAGATTTTGTACCAAAACAGGTGTTTGATCTTTTGAACTCATAAATAAGACCCACGAGTATCTCGAATAATCATCAGTCACGACTAGACAATACCAGTCTCCAGAAATACTTGCACGATTCACTGGACCGAACAAATCCATATGAAGTCGTTCAAGTGGAGTATCAATAGAATTCAATATCTTAGATGGGTGCGATTTCTTCTTCTGTTTGCCCTTTTTACAAGAAACACAGTGATCTGATAACTTAAAATTCTTCAACGACACCCCCTCTACTAAATCGTTTGCCATTAAATAATTCATCTTTCGAACGTGTATGTGACCCATTCTTCGATGCCAAAGTACGCAGTCTTTCTCGGTTGCTTTCGAGACAAAACACGTTTCGATCGATGTAGATACTTTAGAATTCATATTCAAGACATAAATATAATTTGATCATGGTGATCGCATGACAACCATGTCCTCGGGAATCACATAACCTGGTTTTAGAATAAGACATTCTTTATCTGTAAATACTGTAGTGTATTGCTTATCACAAATCTGCGATACACTTAATAAGTTATGATCCACCTTATCACAATAATTAACCTTTTCAAAGGTAATCTTTCCATTCGACAAATCACCTTCCTGTGTAATCATACCCCCAGAATTCCCAGCAAACGCCACATAACCCCCTTGAATATTTCTCACGTTTGATAAGAGGTTGAGATTTCCAGTAATATGATGAGAACATACACTATCCATGATCCAGTTTTCACCAGAAATGGTCTTGGATGTACCTTACACACAAAAGAAAATGATTAGTTCAAAAAGGCAGCCCAGGCCTCAGTCTTGGGCACCTTTTGATTTCCTTGAGAAAAGTTAACTTTAGCTGCATTCAATTGTTGTTCAGCAACTTGTGAATAAGTTACAGGCTTTCTAGACTTTCGTCTTAAGTAAGTGGCTTGAACTACATTTGAATTTTCATTCTTGCATAAGGGTGCAGTAGGAATAAACTTAGGTTTGACAGAACCATGAGTTTCATTCATATGAACCATTTATCTAGGATGTACATCTGAAAACATGATATGAGTATCATCAGCATACGACACTGGTCGTTTCAGAATCTCCTTTACCAAAGGAATCGGCTTAGAATGATCCTTGATAAAAGGATGAAGATTCTGATAGCTCTTCTGACTACAATCCCTCACAACATGACCAAGTTGACCACAAAGGAAACAGCTTCGCATGTCTACGCGATGTTGTTGCGAGGTAGTTGGAATGAATGACGCAGAATTTTGATGATGACTCACATTTTTGGTCATGCTCTTAGCGAACTCATCAGATAATTCAGATTTCTTTTTCAAGTAAAAATCTAAATTGGAACTGTTTGAAAAAAATTTTGAAGTATCTGTCCCAGTCAAAGGGTCAGATTGAACTAATGTTTTCGCTTGAGCATATTGACGTTTAAGATCTTGAATCTGTGAAGTTTCATTGATAAAAACCCTCTCAATAACTTCAGGTTTGATGATACTTATTGGAATATCTTTTTCCGTGAACATCGTATCCATCCCCTTTAACTTAAAAACCCAAGCAGATGATGGCTTAAAACAAGGAAGATTAATGAAACGCGCATTAAGTCCTCATCAGAAATTTTCGGTTTATCTGACTTCTTTGCCTTTACAGAGTTTGCTTTCAATGTATTTTCCTTTTTCACCTGAGTTTTGTGTGAACCATACACTGCTTCCTCAAATTCGTGAGGTTCGCACAGAATATGATTAGAACTTGGGATGTTCTTATTCTTGTGTATAATCTCGGGTTCAAACACATCCTCAATAATGACCTTATCATCTTGTTCAACAAAAACCTTTTTACTTTGAACATGAGAATTCTGAGGAGCAAATTGGGTCTTAACAGTTTCAGATTTAACAGATTTAGCATTTTCTGAAATCATAGGTTCTTTCAAAATTACCTCTTCTTCCTTTTTGGCAAAAGGATTCATTTTATAATCATTGTGAAATGGTGGAGGAATTTCAACAAAACCTATTCCTTTCTTAGAATCTTTTTGTTTTCCAAAAACTTCGATAATTTCATTCAACAAGAACGAGGAGTTTTGAAATTTACCCAATTTGTTCTTCAACTCAAGAACCTCATTCTCAAGTTCGGTTATTTTCGAACGATGCTTCAAGATTTATTGAAACTTTTGGTCATTGATTGTCATTTTTACAGATAACTCGGCTTTAAGATCATAATTGCTTATAGTCAATGCCCCAATTTTCTCTCTCGAGTTGAATTGAGAGGTCAAGGATTGCCTATAAGTATCTTTTAAAGACACAATCTCTTTTAGCAAATTGTCATTTTGAAGTTTTAATGAGTCTATCTTGGACTTATTATACTCACAATCAACACATGATAATTTAGAATTAGAATTACTAACCTCGCTTTGTTTGGCCATGCAAACAGATGTAGAAGAATTACTGATCTTCGCCATACAAGCAAAGCTAGTTGGAAGCTTTTCACTTTGATTATCAGATTCAGACTCAGTTTCGGCTTCAGAAGAAACTTCACTTCCACTTATATCTTGTGTGTATTCAGGAAACCCAAACATAGCTAGATTAGCTTGATTATCATTGCACAGTAGTCGTTGTGACCAATCACCTCCATCAGCTAACACAGCATGTGACCCAGAAGAAGACGGTTTCTTTTCAGTATCATTGACTCGTGGTGTAGAAGAATTTTGATTTTGACCACGAGGACCAGTATACTCTTTCTTTGGCTTGTCACATTCTTTCGCAAAGTGCCCAAATTCTTGACAATTATAACATTTTACCTTCAACTTGTCAAAACCCAACTTCTTATTCAGAGCAGGAAGATCTTTTCCGGTCCTCTGCATGAATCTTTTTACCTTACGAACAATCATTGCCATGTTCCATTTTAAATCCATGAGTTCAAGATCATCGGGATCAATTTGATCATAGTATTCATCGGTTAAATCACTTGTTGCAATTTTGCTACTTACCAAATTCTCGTAAGAAGACATAAAGGCAGACAAAAATGCAAAGTTTTGTTCAGCTTCCTTTATGTTTACATTTGTTTGAGATGAGAATTGACTAGTAGATGATGAAGTTCCCGATCCTCCAGATGAACTTGAGGTACCAGAAGATCTAGTATTTCCAGCTGTGTAGAAACAGGCTCGTGGATCACTATACACTGTAGTTGCATTCTCACTTGCAGCTTGAGTAAGGAAAGCAGTCAATGGTGAAATAGTTGAACTTAGAGGCATACTCCCACCATAGAAAGAAGGATCTTGACTTTCTTTAGAAGATTTTTGGCACTTAAGATCATATTCTCTAGCTTCAATCTTTTGTAAGAATTCAATAGCAGTCAAGTCTTCATTCAAGAAATAATCATTTTCCTTGAGAACCATTAAGAATGTGGAATAAGAACTTGGAAGTACACTCTTAATAGTGTCAATTTTATCTTTTTCAGAGACTTCAAACTTCATCTTTTCCATCTCAGCAATCAAGTGATTGAATCTCGTTGTCATCTCTTCAACAATCTCACCTTTGAGTAAATTAAAGTTTTTGAATTGAAACTTAAGCATCACCTTCTTGCTTTCAGCAGTGTTTCCCATACTCCTTATTCGGATATGTTGAAACAAAGAAGCACATATTTTTATGCTACCCACTTGATGAAAAATATTCTCAGGCAAAGCCATGGTTAGAGTAGAATAAGCCTTTGTTTCTATCTCTAATGCTTTCTTTTCTTCAACTGAGTATTGTGAAATAGCCTTTGGTGTATAACCAATAGTTTCATCTCCATTCATAGGAACTGTATAGACTTCATCTAAACAATAAGAACAGTCAGGATGAACTGATCCTAAATGAGCACGAAACCTAGGTTCCCACTTGGCAAAGTCACTGAATTTCATCAATCTTGGAGATTTCGAATGTGAACCTATCTCAGTATCAAGTTGCAACATTTGTTGCATCAACATGTTTTGGGACGCCAATGCATACATACCGGCCATCTTTGATAAGTATCAAAAATTAAAGGTGTAACGTATCAAACAGTGAATAAGTTTAACGAACTGTGAACAGTATTGGCGAACTGTGAACAGTAAAATAGCGAATCAACTCTTAACAAAGTTAAGATTGATCAGACAACGAATTGCGATTGAGTTTAACGAATCAATCAACAAAACAAAAAATTAACGAATCAGAAATTCAAGCTAACGAATCAAATAAGCGAATCACACAGAATCAGCTTAGCGAGTTAGGGAGTTATCAGTAACGAATCACCAAGACAAACTTAACAAAATAAGATAATGAATCAGTTATAGTTGATTGCGAATCAACTATAACGAATCAGGTTGTTACAACCGTTTGTAACAAAATCTAACACCTTATGCCACGTGGCAAAGTTTGTTATGACACAAATCCCAACGTGGACGCGTGTCACACGAATCAGTTTATCCAGTTGACTAATCAGATAACACGAATTAACAACTAACACGAATTGGCTAACGAATTACTTGAAATGGATAACGAATCAACAAATTTGATGAACGAATCAAGATAAACAGAATAACGAATCAATAGAACGAATCATATTCATCTTGAATCTTCAAATCTTCAAAGATAAATTTCCAGAAATCTGGAAATGATGAATATCAACCCAGAAACGTGAAATTTGTAATACACCCTCGATTCTTAACCAAAACACACAAATGACCTACCAAAATACTCGTAACATCATCGCGAATCTAATACACTAATCCTCGATACAAAAAAACTCCAATTACCGATCCAATTTAACCACAACACGAACTCTGTTTCGAACTTAAAACAAAACCAATACCAATCCACTCAAAACCGATACAAAACTCAATTCCAACTCATAAACCCGTACCAATACCTTTACCAGTACTAATTCACTCTAATTCGTCCTTAATTCAATCAATTCAACCAAAGATTGATTCAAAATCACTCAAACAGAAAACTAATCAAATCGAAAACTAATTAAACACAAAATCAAGTGTACATGAGCACCAACAGCTCTGATACCACTTGTTGGAACCCGATTACAAATCTTATCAATCTAATAACTAACAGATCTCAGATATGTGGATAATCGATTAATACGTTTATATAGATCTTAGCTCATAATTACCTTATATTCAATGTTTTATGTGTTTATATATTACAATATGTGTATATAGATGGTTCATATAATATTAAGATTGAAGATAGAGAGAATGATTGGACAAGGATTTGATAATTAAACTCTCAAAACTTAAATTATGCGTGAACAGTGTTCACTATTTATAAAAGACAGGTCTGGTTCGCTAACATCCCCTAGCGAACCAGACGCTACTTCGTTACATACATTTAAATAACGAAACACCCCCTGATTCGTTAATATCCCCTAACGAATCAGGAGGGAATAAATTTACTGTCTTAGTTCGCTAACATCCCCTAGCGAACTAGTCCTAATACATAACGAACTAGATAATAATTAAACTAATTACTACATTAAATAATAAACAAAACGTTAACGATAATTACAAAGACTCAAGACGCAAAACCGTGTACTAACAGAAAGAAATGAAAGATGTTTCTATTGTGCGCAACTACCCAGAAGTATTCCCTGAGGATCTTCCGGGGTTGCCACCGGAGCTAGAGATAGAATTCCAGATAGATTTAATACCAGGAGCCCAGCCCGTCACGAAAGCGCCTTAGCGTTTAGCGCCATCTGAGATGAAAGAATTGATATCCCAACTACAAGAAATCCTCGAAAAAGGTTTTTATAAGACCAAGTGTTTCCCTGTGGGGCGCACCAGTGTTATTCGTAAAGAAGAAGGATGGAAGTATGAGAATGTGCATAGACTATCGCGAGTTAAATAAGCTTAGATAAAGAATATATATACTTTGCCAAGGATTGATGATCTGTTTGACCAACTGCAAGGTTCAAGTTGGTTCTCACGAATAAATATTAGATCAGGCTATCATCAATTGAAAGTGAAAGAGGCAGACATCCCTAAGACAGCGTTTTGGACGCGGTATGGACACTACGAGTTCCTCGTAATGTCATTCGATCAAACAAATGCTCCCGAAACATTTATGGACATGATGAATAGGGTATGTCGGCCGATGTTGGATAAGTCAGTTATCGTCTTCATTGACGATATATTGATTTATTCAAAGAGCGAGTCTGATCATGCTGAGCATCTGAGAGTGGTGCTAGAGACTCTGAAGAAAGAGAAGTTGTATGCTAATTTTTTGAAGTTCACGTTCTGGTTATGAGAAGTGTAATTTCTAGGTCGCGTGATTAATCCTGAAGGGATTACCGTGGACCCAACTAATATTGAGGCGATAACGAACTGGAAGACTCCATGGAATCTGACTGATATACGAAGCTTCCTAGGGTTAGCTGGCTACTATAGGAGATTCATCGAAGGTTTCTCCAAGATAGCCACACCGTTGACCGGTATAACCCGAAAGTCGGTAGTATTCAGTTGGGGAAAGTTTCAAGAAGAAGATTTTGAGGAATTCAAGAAAAGACTCATGCAAGTTCCAATCCTTGCTTTACCCGATGGATACGAGGATTTGGTTGTTTGTACGAATGCTTCGTATCGTGGGTTAGGTTGCGTGTTGACGCAACGAGGTAAAGTGATAGCTTATGCGTCTAGACGGTTGAAAATCCATGACAGTACTTATCCGACACATGATTTAGAGCTAGCAGGAGTAGTGCATGCTCTCAAGATATGGAGACATTATCTGTATGGTACTAAGTGTACCATTTATACAGATCATAAGAGTTTAAAGTACTTCTTCGAGCAGAAGGAATTGAACATGAGACAGAGGAGATGATTGGAGTTGATTAAGGATTATGGCTGTGGCATTAAGTACTATCCTGGTAATGCTAATGCGGTCGCCGACGCGCTAATTCGTAAGAATGAGGAAGTCATTGCAATAGTGAAGTCATACCAGTTGATTATGAACTCAAGTCTTTTCAAAGAAATCAACAAAGTACAGTCAGAGGTGCTAGTAGATGAAGGGGTAGTGAAGAAAGAAAGGATTTTCGGTCAGCAAGACGAGTTGATGGAAAACACTCATGGTGTTAAGACTAGGTTTGATCGTATGTGGATTCCACACCATGGAGATCTTAGAGATAGAATCTTAGACGAAGCCCATAAGTCAAGATACTCGATTCATCAAGGATCCACTAAGATGTATCAAGATTTGAAAAGGGACTATTGGTGGCCAGGTATGAAGAATGATGTAGTAGATTATGTCAGTAAGTGCCTAACTTGCTTGCAAGTCAAGGCAGAGCACCAGAAACCTGATGGAAAGATGCAGCCTCTAGAGATACCAAAATAGAAATGGGAACACATCACCATGGATTTCATAACTAAGCTACCTCGTACAGCTAAGCCTCATGATACCATTTGGGTGATAGTGGACCGTTTGACAAAAAAGTGCTCAGTTTTTGCCCATACGAGAGGCCATCTTGTCAGAAACGTTAGCAAATTTGTTCAAAAAAGAGGTTGTGGCCAAGCATGGAGTGCTGTTATCGATCGTGTCTGATAGAGATACTCGATTCACTTCGAGATTCTAGAAGAAGTTCCATGAAGCTATGGGAACAATATTGAACATCAGTACGGCGTATCATCCTCAAACTGATGGAAAATCTGAAAGGACGATCCAAACCCTTGAGGATATGCTACGTGCTTGTGTTTAAAATTTTGGAGAAAGTTGGGATGATCATCTACATCTGGCAGAGTTCTCCTATAACAACAGCTACCATTCAAGTATTGGTATGCCACCGTTTGAGATGCTTTACGGTAGACGATGTAGAACCCCGATGTTTTGGGGAGAGATTAGTCAGAAAGAGATGGGAAGTTTAGAAGTTGTGCAAGAAAAATATTCAAAGCTTGATCAGATCAAAGCAAGAATGAAAGCCGCTCAAGACAGACAGAAGTCGTATGCTGATAAGAGGCGACGACCAGTTGAGTTTAACGTTGGTGACAATGTGATGCTCAAGGTCTCGCCTTGGAAAGGAATTATCCGTTTTAGGAAGAGAGGGAAGTTGAGTCCGAGGTACATTTGGCTGTTTAAGATTAAATATCGTGTAGGTGAGTGGCTTACAAGCTGGATTTACCCAGAGAGTTAGAAGGAATTCATTCAACCTTCCATGTGTCTCATCTGAGAAAATGTCTAGCTGATGACACGTCTCACGTGCCATTGATAGACATTGAGGTTGATGAACAACTGAATTACATAGAGCAACCTTAGAGATTGTTGATCGCAAGGAAAATCAACTTTATCACAAGGTTATACCTTTAGTGAAAGTGATATGGAAGCATCGCAAGGGTTCAGATGCTACGTGGGAGGATGAGGATGAGATGCGCAAGTTTTACCCGAATTTGTTTATGTAATAGTTAGGTTTCGGGGAAGAAACCTCTTTAAGGAGGGAAGACTTGTAACATCCTACTTTCGGTTATAATAATAAATGAAATTTCGTTTATTCAATAAAGTGTCGTGTGTCGGTTTAGATAAATAAACCATATGATGATGGGCATGAACCTTAAAAGATAGGATAAAAGATGGAACGGGCCTTAGGTCCATGGGCTTAAGGGAGTATAAATACCTCTTAAACCCTAAACCTTTCCATTTTTATCCATCTCTACTTCATAGCCTACACCATAAAAAACAGACACAAGACTATCCTTTAACCCGAGCCTAGATCCGAAGTTGAAACCCGAGATTTTTGGTGCTAGAACGTTGTGACGAACCGAACCTACATCAAAGACTAGCTTGTGTTCGTAGTTCGACTCATTTAAGGTACGTTTATAACTAGAATTCATTCATTTTGGTCCGGATTCATTTAGATAATCTTAGATCTGTATACATATGGAAGAAACGAATCAAACGAACTAATTTTCAGTGAAATCCAGTATCAATTGATGGGTTAATCGGTAGTGTAAAGACCCGGGTTTATGAACAAACAAATCGGACTGTGTAAAACATGATTTTTGGATGTTTCGTTGATTGGGGTTTATTGGCACTCGTATTACGAATCTATTGTTACCAAACTTGTGTTATTTGGTTGAGATTTGAGGATTTATGGCTGAATCCGTTGATGTTGACTATGTGATGTTCTTGATGATTTTGACTTTGACCCATGAGTCAAAGTCTGGATAAGACTGAGCCAATTCGTTGAAGTTAAAGTAACGAATCGGGTGATTCGTCACACACCAATTCGCTATGTGCAGATAACGAATCAGAATAGCCAATTTGTTATATTTAGATAACGAACCAGTTAGTTCGTTATTCGCCATTCGCTACGTTACGAGGATGAACCAGAATAAAGAATCAGCTAACGAAGCAGAATAATGAATCATACGATGTTCAGATAACAAATTTAGATGACGAATCAGATGCTGATCAGACGACGAATCAGTTAACGAACCAGATCACAAAAGATAACGAATTAGCTAACGAATTAGGCTTAATTCGTTATAGAGAATGGGTTAACGAATTAGAAAATATTTAAAATCCTAATGGAAAATGTGTTAAGACAGTTAATGAGACAGCAATCATTCGCTTAACTCGCCATTCGCTGTCGCCCCTAGAACCCCGCTGCCAGGGGCGCTGCCCCCGGACCCCCGTTCATTGAGGGTTATATCTAGACTAGAAACGCGATATGAGTAGTAATAGTTAAATGATACATGTAACTATTAAACAGTTAGCCGTACACGGCTCAAGAAAGGAATAACAATTAACGGTGAACGTAACCGATTTCAGGTGAGTTTCTAGCTCCATTTCCTTGTTATGTTTTCAGGGCTGCGTGCATACTCGATGTGAATGTTAATACACTTACCTTTAATGGTAAGTGTATGTCTTAATGACGATTGTGATAGTTATGTATGTATGATTGACAGTACGTGAACGACCTTCGGGTATTGCACGTATTGTTAAGGCAAGTATAGTGTAGTATGTATGATATGCGTATGTGAATAAGGAAGTATGTACGACTATGATATGTATGGTATTAAATGTATGGATATGATAATGAAAGGTAAGGTAAGGTTAAGGGGTTGCATACCCTAATAATACATGTGAAGGTTAATGGGTTGCATACCCTAAAAATATATACAAAGGTTATAGGGTTGCACACCCTAATAATATATGCGAAGGTTAAAGGGTTGCATACCCTAATAATATATGCAAAGGTTATAGGGCGTAATGCTCTTTCAAACGTAAGGTATGGTTATGCAAGTATGAAAGTATGAAGTATGTACGAAAGTATGTAGTTATGAATGTGTTGTATGTGGTATGATTAACTAGAACTCACTCAGCGTAGCTGACTTTTAGTATGCACGTAGGTGAGTAGAATGAGACATCTGGCTTGAGCGGGGGCACATGGCAGAAGAATAAGAGTCTGGTATCTGAAGACTTAAGACGTTTTTAATTAATGTTTTTGATTCAAAAGACAATATTTTCGTTAAAGACAAAGTTATGGACTTGATTGTAATGTTTATGAAAGTTTTTAATATTCTGCGAATGTTTTTTTAACTCTGATATTTAGAACTGTGTTTATGAGTAAATCCAACTTCCAAAGTAGGGCACCGGTAACGGGGCCTTAATTAATGATTATATGTTATGTAGATATTAGTATTAGTTGTATATAGGTGTATACATATATTATGAAATCGGATAATTAGATGAAGCTTTGAATGAGAAGAAACTTGAACAGCAATTCAATACATTAACTCAAAACTTAATATTAACAGAGGGGGAACCCTCTATAAATAGACTATGGAATCTAGTTCGTTACACATTCCGTAACGAACTAGCCTTCTAATTCGTTAAATTACAATAAATAGCAAACTATAACGAACTAACCCATGATTCGTTAAACATCCTTAACGAAACAGAAGGAGAATTAACTTAAGGTCTAGTTTGTTAAACATCCTTAACGAACTAGACTGTTCTTCTAACGAACTAACTTAATATAATAATAGATATTACATTAAAATAAACGATAAATACAAAACGATAATTACAAAGACTCGAGACACAAAACCGTGTACTAACACGCATCCTTTAATCAACTCACCAGTCTCATCCTTGGAATTCAAAAAGTAAACCCAAGTATATATTGAAAAATCATCAATAATCACTAAACAATATCTCTTCTTCCCGATACTAGGAACACTTACAGGACCAAAGAGATCCATATGAAGCATTTCCCACACTTGTTCAATTGAATTCATGAGCTTTGTTTTGTGTGATGATTTGTGATGCTTTCCTTTCTGACATGATATACACTTGTCATCTAACTTGAATTCTCTTTTGGTTAAGCCAATAACATGCTCACCTTTAACAAGTTTGTTCATATTCTTTAAATTAACATGACAAAGTTTTACGTGCCACAATTTTGTTTCATTTTCAGTGGCCTTAGACACAAAACATGTACCACCTCATGAAATGGCATCTTTCATTCTTAGTTCATACAAGTTACCATTACCAGGGGCCATCATCATAATCATATCAGGAGGAATCACAAATTCAGGTTTGTGGATGAAACGGTGAGAATCACCAAATCCAAACTTATAACCTTTATCACACATTTGTGATATGCTCAAAAGATTATATTGTAATCCTTCCACATAGAACACATTGTCAAATGACCCTTTGCCATTGGTTAGAATGCCTTTCCCCATGATTTTCCCTCCATTTTCATCACTCCCAAATGCAACAGGTCTTTCAAACTTCTCTTCATAGTTCACTAGTGACCTCTTGTCACATGTCATGTGCCTGGAACATCCACTGTCCATATACCATGCATCATTGATTGTTGTGGATTGTTCCTGCACAAATCAAAGAAAAAGATCAGTTAAATGATGAAATACAAGCTGGATCAGCATGCAAATCATCAGCAACATGAACAATTGTTGCATTGGGTTTGGGGTCCTCCTAAACATTTTCACAAGATTCATCAGAATCATTTGTTTCATAGCCAGTTTCATATGGTATTTCCACATATGGAACTATGCTTGTGCATTCCTCAATGACAAATTCTCTCTTTACACTTGTTACTAGTGTTTCATATGTAACTTGTGTTTCTTTTGTCACTTGAGTTTCACTTATGGGTTTCCACATAAATCCTTGTGGCTCAATTCCATGCTTCAACAAAAATTTCTCATCACCATTCAATTCTTTTGATTTCTTTCTCTTGAAAACTTCAGTTTTAACTTTCTCTTCACAATCTGTTGACTTTCCGTGGTCAACTGATTTCACAGTTTTAACAGCCTTATCAGCTTTAACTCTGATAAGTTGTTTGATCATTGGAGCCTTCTTCTTTTCATTCAAATTCTTCTTCTCTTCCTTGTCAAAAAGTTCATTTCTCTTCACACTTTTTGTTTCAACACTGTTCTCTGCATTATCAGACAACTTCTTACCCTTGCCTAAATATTCATCATACTTTATCTTGTAAAAAACCAAAGTCTTGTCCAAACTTGAAGGTCCCGTTTAGCTCACTCAATCGCTCAATCACTCACTATCGTAACCCACACAAACGTGTTGACAAGAAGGTCGCGACATATTGTTTTTGTGAAAAGAACAAAAGAATAGTAAAGACGGAAACAATTATACTCTTAATATTGCTCAACGGACAGAAAAGTAACACACACGAAGAAACTCAAAAGATTTCCATTTAGTATTGTGAAGGATACAAACAAAAATCAATTAGGGTTTATAGGTGGAATATATGGATTTATGGCAGCTTTCCGTACAGGATAAAGACAACCGTCAAATCCCGATATTCTCTTACTGTCCGTTGTCTCATCTCTTTTATAGGCGTGCCCTAAAGTTTCCTTTTATAGGCATACCCAGACACCTGACATTCAAACATTTTCAAAAGTTTCTAAGCGTAAACCGGTCTTCGAGAAAGCTTTACAGCTTTTATCTTTATCGAGCAGACCTGGTAACCATTAAGTTTGCTCGGGTATAGTTCTCCTAGTAAGCTTTAATATTTTCCTTAGAAAATATTCATCAAGCATACTTCAATCTTCCTGACTATATCAAACTTTGCTCATTAAGGTCCTACGAGCAAACTTGTTCTTCAGAGATCCTTCAACCTTATTTGAATAAATCCAATTGTGCTGATTACACTATAGCTTGCTTGAGTTTGAGCCTTGCTCGTTAGAAGTCCTTAAGTAATTTCTTCATCAACTTCCTTCAAGTTTGTTAGGACCACTGTTTATTATGAATAAACCTTGCTCGATCCACCAAAATACTTGATTTTAGCTTGGTTTAGACAAGAGTTTGCTCTTAAACAAACCTTCCTTGACTTGAAGAACAACCTTGCTTGATGAAGTTTAGTTTGCTCGAACTAACACTTATGAAGAATTCCAGAAGATGACTTTGCTCGAAGAGTAAAATACCTTGCTTGACTAAGTTTAAGCTTGCTCGGGTGTCCAAGTGTGCTCAGTTTCCATACTTAGCCATTTTCCAAGGAGGTTGAGAAGATTCCAATCTTCCTTTAGTCTTTTCTCATCCCAACAATCTCTCCCTAGATTGGAATATCCTCAGCTGTACCAAAACACCTATTATTTACATACACTTTTCAAAATACACATCAAATTCTCAAAAAGTGAAATTACATATCATAATGATTAATTTTGCAAATGATAATTGTGTCACTTGGACATTACAAATCAAACTTAAACAAAAGAAGTGTCTTCAATGTCTTGAACTTATTGCCTCTCTTCTTCTGTCAAGTATGACTGTTGCGGATTTTTCCTTGAATAAGAAGATCTTCCTGTGGTGTGGATGTTGAGAGGGCAGATTCCATCTAATTATATCCTCCAAATCCTCCACATGAAGAAAATCTAGATCAGTGTCATGTTGAATGATGCCCAGGGCCAGTCCATCAGAATTTCTAAGAATAAAAGATTGATCTTGTTGTTCAAATACAATCTTAGAAATTCTGCCATTCTTCTGGACTTCGTGCTTTTTGCCTGGTCATCCGCCGCCTCATACTCAAAAACTCTTTTAAGTTGGCAAGTGGATTGGAGTATTTGGTCTTCTGATTGCATAAAGCTTCAGTAAGCATTATGTCCGTCATCCTCCTCTGCCTCTTGTTCCTTTCAAAATTAGAGAGTTCCAGCTTCCTCTTCTTACTCAACAATAGAAATCCTTTCCTGGATTGATCTTTCAAGTGTTTGGAAAGCTCATTCCTTTGTTGGCTGGCAAAACTTTGTCTATCTTGATAGTCATATAAGCTCAAAGGTGTCGTATCTTCCAATTGTTCCTTGTTAAAATCCTGAAAGTCATCCTTGAAGACTATATGCCTCAAATCACCACTATTCATGATAACTTTCAAGGACTTTGTTCAAGCATCAAAATGCATTTTCTTGGGTGGGTCCACCTCAGATGGTGGCCTTTGTTATCTTTGAAGTGTGGCTCTTGTGGTTGGAGTTGGAACACTTACAATGGAAGACCTTGGTGTGTATTTCTTTTTGGGAACAGGTCTTCTCACATGCCCAGTTTGTTCAAACATACTTATGATTTGTTGTTTAGTCATCATCACAAGCATTAAATAATCTCCACCTCCTTTTGCCGTTGTTGTAATCATCTCCATCACTTCATCATCAGTTGGACCAACTGGGAAAGATCTTTGACTTTGAATTGGTTCACCCCTTGGTCCACACTGAAATTCCAACAATCTTCTCTCTTTTGCCTCCATTTTATCCCATTCTTCCATTTCGGAGTAAAATAACTCTTTTAGCTGTCCCTTTCCAAGATTGTCAAACACACCTTCAGCCATGCCCTTACTCATCATCAAACCCTTTAAGGTTTTGATTTTGTTCTCATCTTCCCAGGGCATCAAACTTTTCTTCAGACTAGCCTCAACTGGCTCTTCCTTCACAGTCACCAGGGGAGGAGTCTGAGTGGACTTTGAATTTTCTTTTTCTTTGTTGTATTTTGCCTTCTCAGACTCATATAAGGAGAGTTTTTCTTTGGTGCTCATGTTTTTTGATTTTCTTCCCCTCTCCTCTTGTTGTCATTAGCCTATCAAATAATTTTATCTGTTTATTCTCCCAATCTTTCTTTTCTTTTTCAGCAAGTGTAATCAGTTTTGGTTTCTTTTTGCTAGTGGTTGTTTCAGACTGAATTTTCTTTTAAATCTTATTGAACTGTTCATCAACCTCCTTCTTGCTCATTTTCTCCACATAATCTATGTCCACTCCGTGATCAATCAAGTACTTTCACTTACCGCCATATTTCTTGTAGAGATTTTTAGTTTTGTCTTGTTGATCAGCTGCTTTCTTTTTCATCCTTTCCCATTCCTCTTTCCCAATTATTTCTTTGGTTGACTTGCAGACACTCTCCAGTCCTCAAATTTCATGTGACTTAGTTGTTTTTCTGAGAAACCATGAAGTCTCAAATATGCAAGGAACCTATGAGTGTATCTATTTTTCTTTTCCCTTTTCTTTTTCAAATCCTTCACTTCCTCATCAAGTAATACCTACAACTCCTCATCAGTCATTGGAGCCAGGGTCTCAAATTTATAGCCATGATGCATCAAGCTTATAGTTTTTGGATCCTCCTTCTTAGCTTCATCCAACATGGTTTGAATATTTTCCCTGTGAACATCAGTCATATCCACATGTGGGGAATCAGCTATATCATCATCATTAGCTTCAGACAAATCAATTAGTGCATCAGTTTTTGGTTCATCCACTTTGGGCTTATTTTCACTATCAACCGGCTTAACAGTTTGAAGAGGTACAACATTGATTGGACTCTTATTCTTCTTTGGCATGGGTTCATTAGAACTTTCATCTTTCTCTTTCCTTTTCCTCTTACTCACATATTTCTTGGCATATTTTTTCAAGTATTCATCATCCCAACTTTCTTGATTCTCTCTTATATCATCAAGGATCTGCTAATCCCATATCTTAGCCAAAGTCTGAGCCATAGTTTTTGCATCATATTCATCAGTAACCAACTACCTAGCATCATCTTCCTTTTCAGGTTTATCAACAGTAGTAGTCGGAATGGCTTGTTCAGGCTCATCATATTTGTGTTAGGGTTTTTGAAATTGAAATATGACTAAATCCAAGGAATTGTCAACCTCCTCCATTTCTTGCAATTTCAACAACCCCTCAACTACCTCATGCTCTATCTCCCCCTTACCTTCATCAAGATTCTTTCTCAGTTCAGCTTCTTCCATCAGAATTCTTTGGTCTTCAATTTCTTTGTCAGTTAAGAACCTTGAGATAATTTCTCTTTGTTGCCCTTGACCCACAATTTCATCATGTCTTTTTATGACTTTCTCAGCATATTCATCAACCATCAATACTTCATCACTTGATTTAATCTTTTTCGGATTTACTGGTTGTAATTAATCTTCATTCTCAGCAACTGCTTTACCCTTAAATCTTCTTTTCTCCTCATCCACAGTCAAAGGTTTTGACGGATCTATTTCCCTCACCACAGTTGATTCATCAGGATATTTATCAGTCTCATCAAATAACTCATTTAGTTTCTCATCCACCATTTTCTCTTTCACAACCATCTTTTCCTTCTCCTTTTCCCTCACTTATAAAGATTCAACATTGTCAAATTCACCATATAGGATTTTCATATCCTCTTTATCATTCACAATCTCCTTAAAATTTTAATCATCAACCATCTCCTCATCAACAATTTCCTCATCAACCACCTTCTTATTCTTTTCAGTATCATCTACCACTAAGTCATCATTCACATTATAGTCTTGCACAACACCGTCAGACTCATCTACATCATATCCATTCTCCTCATTCTCCTCTTCATCATCATCTTCATCACTACTTCCATACTCATCAACAATTGTTTTAATATTCAAAACATATTTAAACCATTTCAAATACGTAATTTGACCATTTTTATATAAACTTTTAAAGGTTTTAATACTCTCCATAATTTTTTGAAGTCTTTTTATTTAACCGATTTGGTTTTAAATTTTAAAATTAACCGATTTAATTTAAACTTTTGTAATTATCATTATATTATTTGTTAAACATAGTTGAACACAAGTTTAATGTTTTGATTTTTTTTGTTTTTCATAAAATTGAATGCTAACCTTCGATTTAATATATATAACTAAAAAGTTTAATAAACAAAATTTTAATAAGAAAATATACATTTATATATTTCGGTTCTTATATAATTTCCTAAATTTAATATGTAATCAAATTGGATTTTAATAATCTCAACTTAATGTTGTTGGCCGATAATAATCCCAACTTAGAAAAATAGCTATCACCGGCCAAAACTTTCACACTATTTGTTTTGACTGGACATCCGTTAATTAGCGTCGTTAAGTTTTTTCCAAATTTCAAATTGAAGTTTTAGGGTTTTTGATCGGAATGAGAATGCGAATTGATTGATGTAAAACTTATCGAAATTGTGCTCCAAACAACTTGATTTTTGTTAATTAAAAGTTTAAACACCAGAATTGAAGCATCCATAAGTCGTTTGGACCACCGTTTTGATGTAAGTTTTACATAAATCGACTCGTATCCTCATTCCGGTCAAAACCCCTAAAATATCCGTTTGAAATTTAGAAAAAACTTAACGTTTATAAGATTTTTTAACAGAGGTTTAACGATAACAAATGGTGTGAAAGTTGGCACCGATGACAGTTATTCACTAAGTCGGGATTATTATAGGCTAGCTGCTTTAAGTTGGGGTTATTTAAATCCAATTTGCCAAATATTTATAACATATTTAAATACATTTCAAATTCAGAATTTGACTAATTTTTCATAATTTTTTTGAAGTTTTTTAGTTAACTGATTTGATTTTAAAATTTTAAATTTACCGATTTAATTTTAACTTTTGTAATTATCTCTATATTATTTATTAAAAATAGTAGAACACAATTTATTGTTTTGATATTTTTTATATTATTCACAAAATTGAATCATGTCCTTCGATTTAATATATCTAACTAAAAGAATTTAATAAGAATATGTACATTTATATATTTTGGTTTTTGTATAATTCCTTTAGTTTATGCTTAAGATAACATATTTAAAACACATTTCAAATTCGGAATTTGATCAATTTTTTAACATACTTTTAAAGGTTTTAATGTCCTCCATAATTTTAAACTCATTTCAAAATTTTATATAACTTTTTCAAGTTTTCAAATTAACCGATTTGATTTTCGTAATTATGTCTGAATTAATTGTCAAATCAGTAGAATTAATTAGTAAAATTAGTAGAATACAACTTTATTGTTTCGATTTAACTTAATACATCTAACTAAAAAATCTTTAAATGTAACTAAAACAAAAGTTAAATTAAAAAATCCTTTATAATAAAATATACCTTTTTTATTTCAGTTTGTATATAATTTTATAATTCAATTTAAAATGAACGTAGTCATTATAATCAATGTATTTATAATCAACGTTCTATTTGTAATTCAAATTAATGAAAAGTGTAATTAGTTTAATCGATTAATATAAAATTATAAATTTCTTAGAATATACCTTTTTCAAATTTTAAATACATGTAAAAATTCTAATAAAATGTTTCTTTAAAATCCATTAATCGTTGCATATTTTTATTTATGGTTTATGATAACTTCTGTATTATATATCATGAAAGACCTAATTTTTTATTAAATTATTCAAGAAGTCTATGCAAACCAAGTTCGAGATGAGTTCGATGGGAGAGATGAATTTCTTTTTAGGGTTGCAGGCTCATCAGTCTGCGAAGGGAATCTTCATTCAACAGACAAAATATGTGAACGACGTCTTGAGCCGATTCAAGATTTCTACCGGAAAAATCCCTTCTACTCCTCTTCCCGTGGGTCACAATGTATCACCGGATGAATTGGAGGATACCGTTGATCCGACCCTCTATCGTGCTATGATTGGTTCTTTAATGTATTTAACTGCTTCTCGACCCGACATAATGTTTGCTGTTTGTTTATGTGCTAGGTACCAAGCTAGTCCCCGAGTGACTCACCTGGCAGCGGTCAAGCGTATTCTGCAATATCTAAGGGGAAATCCTGACATCGGGTTATGGTACCCCAAAGATGATACTTTCGATCTTACCGCTTATTCAAACTCAGACTATGGAGGATGCAAGATCAATTTCAAGTCTACTACAGCGGGATATCAATTCTTAGGAAGCCGGCTTGTTTCCTGACAGTGTAAGAAGCAGACAACGGTCTCCATTTCAACCGCCGAAGCTGAGTATGTTGCAGCCTCGAGTTGCTGTTCCCAGGTTTTGTGGATACAACAACATCTTCGCGACTACAGTTTGAAGTTTCTTACTACTCCCATATTGATTGATAATTCTGCTGCTATCAGTATCACCAAAAATCCCGTACAACATTCTAAAACGAAACATATCGAAATTCGATATCATTTTAAACGGGATTGTTATGAAAATAAATTAATTGATCTTGAGAAAGTACATACTAATTTTCAGAAAGCCGATCTATTTACCAAAGCCTTTGATAAAACACGTTTTAACTTTCTGCTTAGTTTAAATGGATTGAAGACCCTTGCTGAGATCCTAAAATTAGGATAATTATCTTTATTTTAGTTTGTTCTAGTTTAATATTCTATTTTGGTTTTTAGGTTTTAGGGGGTGAATCTTAGAAAATACAAAAATATTGTGCTTTTTAGTTTGTATAGATAAAACCCAAAAACAATATAAAATTTTGAAAAGATCAAAAATATTGTGTTCTGTCTAGTTTTTATTATAATTTTTGAAAAACCAAAAGCATTTTAAAATTAGAAAATATCAAAAAGATTGTGATTTTTGCTTGTACAGAAAATTTTGAAAAATCCAAAAAGAGTGTGAATTTCTCGTAAAGAAAAATCTGAAAAGACAAAAAGATTGTGTATTTAGTTTGTAAAGAGAAAAACCAAAAAGTTTTTTGCTTATGTTCGCTGAAAATTATGTCATTTGCTTCTATTTTGAAGGACATATACTTGTATATGTTTGGTCCTGATAATTTCTTGTAAATCTTCGGTTTAGCCCTTAGCCTGACAAATGGATAGTACTTGGGGCGTTCGTTAAGCTTTTTCTACTTTATTTTCTCGCTGTAATTTTTATCAGTTATTTAAGTTAGTGGAGCATGCTTGCATGTTTTGGTCTTGTTCTCTACTTGTAGATGAATAGGATAACCATTTGTCTATAGATTTAAAGTAACTGAGGCGATTAAATTTGTTTTTATTGTGCTCCTCAAAATTTTGAGTTTTTGAAGCAAAAAGAGAAAATGTTAGTACATTGATTGTCTGACCCCAAATCCATAAAGAAATAAGCTTAAAGGACTGAGTGCTTAATCATTGGTGCATTGATAGGTCTTAAACAAGCTATTAGAGTAAAGTATGTGATATAAACTTAAAGCAAAGCCAAATTGAAAGAGGTGTGAGTCTCTAGAAAAAGTCTCGGTGAGGATGGCAGAAAAGTACTAACCGGTCATACTCAAGCCTTATAGTTGTTGATTACCCAAAAATGTAATAAAGCAAATAACAAGCGTTAGGATTTTGGACACTATGAGTCTTTATGCGGCATAATCATCTGGGTATTCATATGCATGAATATTTCACTCGCTTTTAGAGCAAACCCAAAGTTATTAAACTTGATCACTGCTGTACTTCGTACAATCCAAATTACTGAATTGATCAAAATCCGCTGTTAGTCATACAATTGTTCCTCCCCTGCGTGCGTCTCAATACCAATACGAAACGGACCCCAGGGGATATAATGTATGTAAGCCGGCAGATGGACTCGTGCATACTCACTCACAGTAAAGGAAACTGGATGCATTGCTCAAAATTTCACAATTGGTATTCAAAAATTTTGATCAATACTATAATGGTTTAAGTCAAGTTGCGGTGATTTGGCAAAAATCAAATTAAGCTTGAACCGAGATTAGAGGCTGATAGTTTCTGAGATTTTGTGCACTAATTGAACCATAAATCATATCACAAAAATGCTCGAAAGTTTGTTATAAGAATTAAGTGGACAACAATATCAATGACCGACTTAACGCCAGTCATAATATCGCTGAAATATAAAACTGTGATGGAAGGACATTTTGGTCAATATGATTCTCTGCTCAAACTCAACAAAAACACAAAAATATGTACTGCTTTTGAAAAAACATAGAAAAACACAAAAAGATTGTCTATTTTCTAATTCGGATTTTCTAGTAAATACATTCTTTAATTTTTACAAAATACCAAAAATATTTTATCTTTTTACTTTACATAGTATTTAATATTTTTAAGTTATGTTTCGAAAACATGAAACATTTTTAAAGTATTTGATTATCGAGATAAAGGTCCTCGGTAATTCTTTTAAGTTAAATCATTTATTTATTAATTGGATAATATTTAATTAATTCTATATTTAATTCATTTAATTATTTAAGTTAAAATTAAATAAACTTTAATCATTTAAGTATGGATAACGAATTAGGTTGTTTTTAGCGAACTACCTTCTAGTGCGTTCCTCTAATTCGCTTCCGCACTCTGTAACGAAATGCAGCTAATTCGTTATGCATACCTAACGAATTAAGACATGATTTGAAGTTAATTCGTTATACCACGTATTAAAATAAGGTTAACGAATCGGCTGATTCGTTATTTAAAACTCTAACGAATCTCTTTGGTTCGTACATAGGGATGCGTGTAAGGACTGTGTATAAAGGACAACTGTTACACGATTCGTCCTTCACTGTTCTTTCACCTTCCTTATACCTAAAGTCACCCTTTTCAAATTTTTTCTCTGAATTTTCGACCTTTGAATTCCGAACTTTCCGGTATTCCATTGTATTGCTAAGGTATAGATAAGAACATCTTTGTGCTTTACGTCAAAAATGACACTGTTTTGATGGGTTAATTATGCATTTTTGTTATTGGGGTTTTATGAGCTTCTGAATCCTTACTTAATTGACATCATACTGAGTTATTATAGATTATTTTGATTGCATTTTGGTCGGAATGTGATTCCGAGACCCTGGGTAGACTTTAATCAAAGGTTGATTATTGTTTGCCGGGTTGATTGAATGTGTATGTGTTCGGGGGTTTTTAGACTCTGTTTAACTTTCCGAGTATTCTTATTTATTTCACAGTGTTGAGCCTCAATCTCAACACCATGTGCTTCGTATTGTAATTCCGCGTTTGGCTAAACCTATGGATTCGATTACTCAACGATTAGTATGGGATAATTGAACCTGGATTTGTCATGTTGACCGTCGGTGTTCTTATGTAATTTTGACTTTGACCAGGACAATCAAAGATTAAGCTATTCTTGCCATTCGTTAACTTTAGCGAATTGGAACTCTTCCGTGTTCAATTCGTTAAAGATTCAAACGAATTAGCTTAGCGAATAAGTTATCTAACGAATCAGATGTGGATTCGTCAAATCATAACGAACTAGTCTCTGGTTCGTTCCTTTAAATAGTAATTCACTAAGGCTATTTCGTTAACCTATTTACATGATAGCAAATCACTTGATTCGTTACAGATTGGTAACGAATCAAAGTGATAATCACACGAATGACATTTCCTTATTTAATTAAATTCAATTAACTTTTGAAATTAATGAATTATTCCAAACCGTCTAAATGCGTAAATATATTGAATACACACGACATATAAAATTAAACCCATCATCTAGAGGTAAATAGACATATATATATAACTGTTCATTGTTTTATATCGTCATATTACTTATATTGGCTTAATTTATTCAGTAAAATGGCTGATCAATTGAATCAAGATCCAGTCGCTGCTCCTCAACAACCCCAAGATCAAGACCAACCTCAGGAACAACAGGAGGTCCAATGGTTATCTTATGACAAGAAGCACAATATATGTGCTTATGTTAATTCGGATGTTGCTGACGTAGCCACTTTTGGAGATATTCTGGCATTTCTACGACGATCAGTAATCCTTTATGCTATCACTGCCAGACCTACTGTGTATTTGAGCATTATTAGGCAGTTCTGGAATAATGCTGAGTTTGTTGAAGCTAAAAATCACATTCGAGCTACAATCAATCAAACCCAAATTACAGTGGATGTGAATGTGGTTAGAAGGGTACTTCGTTTTGGAGATAATGATAATTACCCAAGTATGTTTGATAAAGAGTTAATCAAGGGTTTATTCCGACGTGTACGTTGTGGTGGTAATATTGTGGCGTCTATGTTTAACAAAAACGGTTTATGCTCTCCTTACAAGTATCTCTTACATATTTTAATTCATTGCATGGGCGGGCGCAAAGGGGGATTTGATGAATGTCGTATAAGTCTGCAATAAGCTTTTGTGGCTCTTATTCTTAACAAACCATTCAACTTCTCGGAAATGGTGTTTGATCATTTGAAAGAGCAAGTTTAACAAACGACTCAGTCGAAGAAGTTTTTAATGTATCCTCGATTCTTGCAATTGATAATTCAAGATTTGATACCCAACTTAGTTATTGATCAAACTACGTTGGATAATGTTCTTCCTTTGGAACACATGACGGCTGACACTGTCCGTCGAATGAAGATTTACCGTAAGGAGAAACCACGAGACAAGCGCATGATTGGTCATATCATTAATCCGAATTATGTATGTCTTCCTAATGAACGCTGGATCCATGATGATTCGGATTCCGAACGTGAAGGGGGAGAAGGTGGGAACGATGATGATGGTAATGATGATGGAGATGGTGGTAATTGTGGAGCTGGTGATGCTGCTCTTCAAGAGCAACAAGATGCAGTAAATGCTGCGTTAGCTGCCACTATTGCAGCTCAACAAGAAAGGAAGAGAAAAGGGAAAGGAGTGGCAACTGGCGAACCTTCAAAGAAGAGACGTGTATCAGCTATGGCTGGGGTAATTATTGGTGTGCCACCGTCTCGTTAAACAACGCCTCAACGCCCGGTAGTGCCGTCCACTACTAGCACTCCGATGCTCATATTAGCGACGACGATGGTGTCTCATGAAAGGCTTGGTTTGATTTCACAGATGGCTTTATCTGAAATACCAAGGCCTCCTGCTACATCGTCTATTGTCCCCTCAACACCATCCATGAGGCCTCCTCTTCCTCCTCCTCCTCCCAGTGATGTCTCTTTTATGAGAATTACCCAGCCTTAAGGACCGATCCAACCTGTTCATCCATCCCTGTACAACTTGCCACCAAACCTTAAGACAGATATGTTGTTGAATCTTCTTCATCTGTATGAAAACCAAAAGTCCGCTTACCGTCAGAATCAAGAACGTTTATTGCAGAATCAAAGACGGATGATGAGTTATATTTCATTCTGTCAAAAGGAGACTAAAGCACTGCGTGCGATTGTTGAGTCTCAAGGGGTGAAAATGAAGGAACAAGAGGATCTAATCTTGCATTTGACTTGCAAAGAGGATGCCTTAAAGAAACTCAATAATGATGATCAAGATCCTGACGAGTCTGGTGCAGAAGGTGAGCCTAAACAAATGCACGGCTCATCTTCCGGTACTGGTACAAGTGGCGGTGATGACTCGCGTAAACAGGTTGTTGTGTATCAGGATACACCTGCTGTTAAGCCAATTGAAATGATTGATACCAACACTTTCATATTTATGGATGTATCGGGGGTGGTTAGAAGTGTGGTGAACAGGGATGCGATCGAGGTTGGTGAGTTCGTTGATAGGTCTCTGACACGGGAGCAGATTTCCATACTGCTGGGGTTGAATGATGAACAGTTGACTGTGTTAGAGACTGAGGCTGACATTGAAGTGGTGAATGAGGAAGGTATAATAGATGATCTGTCTATTCAAATGAATACGGATTTTATTTATGAAGACGAGGATGTTGAGATGGAAGACATCACTGCTGAGGAGTACCCTGACATGTTTCAACACACAAATGTTGATCAAGGTGCTCCAGTGTTCGATGAACAAACGGTTAAAGCAGCTGAAGATGATTTGGAAAAGACGTCAAAGGGTAAGAAGGTTGTGGACACTCGGTTCAGATCAATTGAAAACCCAACTGATGCCGATATCGCTAAGTGGTTCAGCTACAAAGCGGTGGGTAAGAATATCAAGGCGTATCGGTATGTTGATCAAGAACGAAAAGACGTAGCTACAGCTTGGGTCAAAGCAAACCAAGTGACCACCTTCAAGACTGTATCCAAGGTACATGGTGATATCGTCTCGTGTCTATATGATTCTGAGCTTAAGGTATGTTGTTGGTACATGTGTGTCAGTAGTTCATAGTCTAGCATTTGTAATCGAGTCTGTAATGTAATTATGTTTATGATTATGTTTATGTTTTTGTACGTGCGAAGTTGTCAACAAGTTCGCTCAGGCGAACTTGTTGAACCAGCGAAGTTATTGACAACTTCGCCTAAGGCGAAGTTGTCGTGTTTATATACTGTTCAGCCGAAACAGTTTTAGGTGTTGGGTAGGTTTTCGTTTCAGCTGTTCACTTCGAGTGTTACGTGTCAGTGTCTGTAATAGTGACCTCGAGTCACGTGTTCGGTTATCAATATAACGTGTTCGTTCATTGCTCGTGTGTTTGGTTTATACATATTCTGCACTCGTATCTACCTACGCAGGGATTCCGCACCTGCGTTGTTAGCGACATCCCGTGTACGATCCGTCCAGGAACCTACAATTGGTATCAGAGCCATCGGCTCGATTGTGAGGTTCGGGATTTCACGCGGGTGTAGAAAACGTCTTGTTTGACCTATTCGCGGGACGTGTTTTTGTTGGGATTGTGTTTTACTCGTGTTTGACAGTCATTTTCAAGCCATTACATCGATCGGAAACTGCTAGATTGACGAAATCAGATCTGAACAGTTTCCTTGTTCATCGGGCGAAGTTACCGTTCTTCAGGCGAAGTTGCCGTCACTGGAAGTAGGGTTTCGGCGAAGATATAAGGATTAAGCGAAGTTAACCACAACTTCGCCTACCTTATAAGTTCGCCTTAGCGAAGTTATCCTCAACTTCGCTTACCTCCCAAGTTCGCTTATTTCCTAAGTTCGCTCATTCTAAGCGAAGTTATTTTTAACTTCGCCCAGTCAAGCGAATTTAAGACCCAGCGAAGTTACACTTTCCAGCGAAGTTAACTTTCAAGCGAAGTTATTCTTAACTTCGCCTACTGTGCTGTTTTAAAAAAACTTTTTTTATTTTCAGGTTTTCAGGTTTTCGCAAAGATGTCGTCAATTAACATCTCCGATTTAGTCAAGATGGAAGTAGAAGCGGGGTCTGCCACTAAGGCCCCGAGGTTGATGAAAGGAACTGACTTCGTGGCATGGAAGGACAGATTCATCCAATACATTAAATACCAGGATGCAAAAATGTGGGTGTGCATCCAGGATGGATATATCCCCCCAACTATGCAATACGAAGGTCGTGATGTGGTTAAGAAGTACAGCAAAATGGAGGACGAAGAAAAGAAAATGTATGAGGCCGAGAGCAAGGCCCATGCAGCTATAACTATGGCACTTCCTCAAGAGGTTCTCCACACTTTCAGAAAGTACACTTCTGCGAGAGAGCTTTGGGATGCTCTTGAAAATAGATTCGAGGGGAACGTGGGTATCCGTGCATCGAAGATTAAACTTTTGAAGACCCAGTTCTCCGTCTTCAAATTTTTGAAGAACGAATCACTGGATGATATTATCACCAGAAACTATCATCTAATGACAGAGCTTAACAATTACTCGATTGCTTACCGAGAAAAAGAGATCGTTGAAAAGCTTCTCGATGCTCTCCCACCGAAGTGGGAAATGTACACCGTTCTTATGAGGGAAGACAGAGACTTTCCTAATTATGATCTGGAAACGGCAGTAAACAAGCTCAGAACTTATGAGCTTAATATGGTTCGAAAAGAAACACCAACAGATCAGATACAAGACCGTGGTATGTATGGTGCAAAGGTTAACTCAGGCTCAAGTTCGAGGCCTGAATCTGCTGCTTTTTACTCAAAAGGGGAGTCAGGTCCTGACTCTTCTCATGAAGGAAACGTTTCTGTGAACATGAACGGTGATGTCTGTTTCGTTGCTGGAGGATCAAGTACTTCAAAGCCTCAAGCATCCACAAGTGGTTTCTCTGCAAATGCCTCAAGCAATAATTATTCCAAGATGCCTATGAGTATAAAATCTGCTGAAGAGCAGTTTGCAGTCTATGCATCATTTATTGCTTCCTATGAAAACTACATCCAGGGGAAGATTGTGGACCCTGCTGTTCTGGATGAGGATTACGACCAGATCGATGCTGATGATATGGAGGAGATGGATTTGTAATGGCAAATGGCAATGATTGTGAGGCGAGTTAAACGGTTCATGAAGAAAACTGGGAGAAAGTTTGTTGGTGGTAGGCCTGGATTCGACAAATCTAAGGTAAGGTGCTATAATTGTCAGCAATACGGGCACTTTGCCAAAGAATGTAGAAATGAGAGGGTTGAACGAGGACAAGGTCGGCCTACACAACACACTGGAGTTAACAGAGAGATTAATGCCATGTTGACCAGAGAAGCAGGTGAGTACAACTGGAACCTGCATTCAAATGAATCTGGTGAGCAAGCGAACATGGCTGAGGCTGAAGTTGAAGAATGTGAGAAGGTTGTTGGAAATGAGAAAGCTACTGAAGAAGAAACCGCTTTCATGGTAGATGACAAGGATAATCGCTCCGAGGTAAGTACTAAGAATATTTGTACTAGTTGTGAGAATTTGTCTGAGCAACTTACAACGATAACTGATCAGTACGTCCGTTTAGATGCTGATTTTAAAACTATTAAAGAAGATCACCATTTTACGAAAGCAAGAGAAAACAGTTATAAAATTAAAATAAAAGCATGTGAAAAAGACATTCAAAGCTTAAAAACTAAACTTGCTGAGAAAATTGAAATAATTGATCTTAGTTATGAAGTTTTAGAAGAAAAAACTAAATTGATTGCTGATCGGGTTAAACAGATTGCTGACCACCAGGTGAAGGTGGTGGAATTGAACCGCAAACTTGAGCAGTTCAGGAATTCCTCGACAATCCTTGATCATCTCGTGAGTGATCAAGGTACCTCTGCAAAGAGGGGAGGAATCGGTTATCACGAGGTTCCACCACCCTTTAACCACAACTATACTTATAATCCGAGTGTTCAGAAATCTGTTGATTTCGAAGTTCCTCAGACAACTCCAATCAAGATTACAAGTGTAGAACCAAGTGTTAGCTGTGGCGAAACGAGTTCGCCTGTTTCTAGTGTGAATATTTCTGTTTCGAGTCCAGTCTCATCGGATTCGGATAAGTTGTCCGAATCTGGTCAGACAAAAGAGAAGGTAGGGTTACCCACCGGTGGAGATAAAAATAAAATTTCTAAAAAGAGTTCTCCACTCAATCCGTACGTCCCACCTTATGTGAGACGAACGGCTGGTAACACTGCCTCTACATCCAAACCAACATTTGACAAGAAAAAGGAGAGTCGGTGTTGCTTTAGATGTAACAAATTAGGACATCTAGTTGCAGATTGCCCTCTGAAGCCGAGATTCAGAGGTGTGAGGCCAAATAAAAATGAGGATAAGCGTCATTTTGTTACTGCTAAAAATGAAAACTTTTCAAAGTGCCAAAATGTAACTAATTCAAGTTTTTATAAAAACAAACCTCAATTTTTCAACCAAACCTCAAGGTATAACACTTTCAATTCATATAGGTTTGGGAGGTATTACACTCAATCTGCAAGGAGATTTCCTAACAGGACTTACAGAAATTATCCTGATGCTAACTTGAGAAAGCCAGGGTACGGGACGTATCGATCCAAGACCAATTGGTCTTGGGTCCCAAGATTCTAACTTTTTGTTTTATTGTGCAGGAACAGTTGAACAGGGCTGCCAACAATCTCTGGATTGTAGATAGCGGCTGTTCCCGGCACATGACGGGCAACAAACACTTGTTGCAAGATTTAAAACCTGTTCAGGGAGCAAGAGTTAGTTTTGCTGGTGAAAGCGGTGGAAGGATTACTGGTAGAGGTACAGTGTCAAATGGAAGAATGACACTTGAGAATGTGAACTTTGTGGAGGAATTAAAGCACAATCTGCTGAGTGTGTCGCAGATTTGTGATAAAGATTACACTGTCCATTTCACGAAGAATGAAGCGATCGTATTGAAGCCTGGTTTTCAAATACCAGATGAATGGATTGTAATGAAAGCTCCACGTGAAACGAATACATATGTGATGGATATGAGGTCTACTGAAATGGCCACCGGAGAATCCTGTTTAATGACAAAAGCAAGCGAATCAGAATCAGAATTATGGCACAGGAGAATGGGGCATATTCATCTTCGGAAGATGATCTTCATTGTCAAGAATGGGCTTGTGATGGGCGTTCCCTTAAAAAGTTTTAACTTTGAAGACAAATGTATAGCATGCAAGAAGGGAAAGCAACACAAGAAAACCCATCTCACCAAGAAGGTCAATTCTATTGCCGGTACTCTAGAACTACTTCATATGGATCTCTTCGGTCCAGTGAATGTAACAAGTCTAGGCGGTACTTCTTACTGCTTGGTGATAACTGATGACTACTCGCGATACTCGTGGGTATATTTTTTGAAAACGAAAGACGAGACGGCTCAGATGGTGAAGAATCTAATTACAAAAGTTGAGAATGTCATGAGTAAATCAGTTAAATACATCAGAAGCGACAATGGGACAGAGTTCAAGAACTTTGAAATGGAAATCTTCTGTCTTCAGAAAGGAATTGAACATCAATACAGCGCTCCGTATACTCCGCAACAGAATGGAGTGGCTGAAAGGAAGAACCGAACGTTAATTGAAGGAGCCAGAACTATGCTGGCAGACTCGAAGCTTCCTGTGATGTTCTGGGCTGAAGTAGTTGCTACAGCCTGCTATGTTCTGAATAGGGTGTTAACCGTTAAGAGACTTGGAAAAACTTGTTACGAGCTTATGCATGGAAGGAAGCCCAACTTGTGCGGTCTTGAACCATTTGGGTCTCCTTGTTCGATTTTGAAGACTAATTCGAAATTTGGTGAAGTAGCCGATGAGGGAATCCTAGTCGGTTATGTTATTGGGACTCCCAACAGACGGGTCTTCAATACGTCGACTTGCAAGGTGGAGGTGGTTTGTAACACTGACATTACTAGTTACCAATCGCCAAAACCAAGCAATGGACCTGCTGAGCTTTTCGACTATGTTAAGCTTTTTAAGTCGTTTAACGTACCTGATTTGGAAATTTCTGAAGAATACGAAAGGGCTGTGACGAAGATGATCCTTGATGAGGAAGAGAATCTATTGCAACAACAGTTGATTGAGAAATCTCAACCTTCCACATCAAACACTATTGGTACCCCTACTGCCTCAACTGAAGATGAATTTATTAATCCTTTTCACTCTCAGCCAGAAACAACCATAGATGAGATCTCTTCAAATTTGGAAGATAATTTGCATGTCGGTGCTGTTCCGACCACGAGAATTCACAAAGATCACCCATTGGAGAATATTATAGGTGATGTGTCCTCCAGTGTACAAACCAGAAGTAGCTTGAATGAGCACACCTGTGTTTATACAAGCATTAAGGAAACGGGTATACTGAACGAATGTTTCTACCCCTGCTTTATAAGCCAAATTGAACCAAAGAATTATCAAATGGCTTTAAAGGACAGCTCGTGGGTCGAAGCCATGCAAGAAGAGTTGGCTCAGTTCGAGAAAATGGAAGTTTGGACTTTGGTTGAAAAACCAAAGAATGTGCACGCTATAGGCACAAAATGGGTGTTCAAGTGTAAGAGAGATGATAAGGGAATTATCGTAAGAAATAAGGCGAGGCTGGTTGTTAAAGGTTTTAATCAGCAAGAGGGTATTGATTACAATGAGGTGTTCGCTCCTGTCGCCAGGTTAGAAGCGATTCGATTGTTTTTGGCGTTTGCTGCATTTAAAAAGATGAAGGTATTTCAGTTGGATGTGAAGAGCGCGTTTCTAAACGGGAAAGTTGATGAGGTTGTGTATGTTGAGCAACCTCCGGGTTTTCCTGACCCAGACTTTCCTGATCACGTATACAGGTTGAGCAAGGCGTTGTATGGGTTACATCAGGCACCTCGTGCCTGGTATTCAACGTTATCAGACTACTTGCTGGAAAACGGCTTTGAAAGGGGATTGATCGACAGTACGTTGTTTGTGAAGAGAGAAGGATGTGACTTCCTGCTGGTTCAAGTCTACGTGGATGATATCATTTTTGCTGCATCAAGAGTATCCATGTGTCAGGATTTTGAGGCTGTCATGAAGAAACGATTCGAGATGAGTGCTATGGGTGAACTAACTTTCTTTCTAGGATTGCAGGTTGATCAGAAGAAGGACGGGATGTTCATTCATCAAACGAAGTACGTTCATGATGTGCTGAAGAGATTCAAGATGGAGGACAGCTCTCCATATGACACTCCAGTCTGCGTCAATCACAAATTGGGTGCTGAATCAGATGGTGACGCAGATGTGGACCCAACTCTGTCTCGGGCGATAATAGGTTCATTAATGTATTTAACTGCTTCTAGGCCTGATATAATGTTTGCTGTTTGTCTTTGTGCTCGTTTTCAGGCAAACCCAAAGGAATCTCACATGAAAGGTGTGAAGAGGATTTTGCGGTATCTCAAAGGCAAGCCGAAGCTAGGGTTGTGGTACCCAAAGGGAGGAGACGTTGAACTGGTGGCATATACAGATTCTGATTATGGGGGATGCAATCAGAGTCGGAAGTCAACAACAGGAGGCTGTCAGTTTCTTGGAGGAAGATTAGTTTCCTGGCAGTGCAAGAAACAGACATCAGTTGCAATTTCAACATGCGAAGCTGAATACATGGCAGCATCCAACTGCTGCTCTCAGGTTTTGTGGATTCAGCAACAATTACGCGACTATGGTCTGAATTTCTTACTCACTCCTATTTTAATTGATAACACTGCCGCCATCTCAGTAATTAACAATCCCGTGAAGCACAGTAAAACTAAGCATATTGACATTCGTCATCACTTCATACGGGATTGTGCTGAGAAGAAACTGATCAAGATCGAAAAGGTTGATACACTGGAAAACTTTGCTGATTTGTTTACAAAAGCGTTTAATAAAGCCAGATTTCAAAACCTAATTGAGCTGAACGGGATGATCAATCCCGAGTAAGCATGTCTTTCTGTTTATTTAAAATAAAAAAAAAATGTGTCATTATTGCTTAAAATTAGTCGGTTACCTCAGTTTGATGGACATATCCTCGGATATGTTTTGGTCCTCGTTTCGACTTAGAGAATGAGGATCACCATTAACCGGAAGACTGAAAGTGACCGGGGTAGTTATTACGTGTGTTCTTTCAATTGCTGAAAATTAGTCGGTCATTCTTAGTAAAAAGGACACATACTTGTATGTGGTCGGTCCAGTTGATCCATTGGATCTTCAGGATTGCCGTTTACCTGAAGACTTTGACGTGATCGGGGCGATTGAAATCAAAATTTTTAAAGGGAAATGAAATTACTTTTCAAGTCTATTACTTCGTATGAAGTAAATGTGCTATGTTTAACAGAAAATTGATCCAACCTTGGAATATGATATTTTTACTGATTGTGTGTACTTAACTAGTGAAGTTATTAGGCTTAAAAGGCTTTAGAACAGTCATTGTACGTCATGGTAATTTTTATGGTGCGTAAAAGTGTATGTGATACTAACATAAGCTACTCGAATTTACGTGGAAACTCCTTAAGAGTTTTGTATGTCTTCATACATATCTTTTCGAAGGATAGGCAGAAAATCGACTACCCAGTCATACACGAGCCCGTGAGTGTTCTGATTCCCGTGAAGAAAGCTTTTCAAGACACTGCAGTGATCCAGATTCGGGACTTGCAGTGGTTTAGTACTCCGAAGTCTATAAGTATGTATCGTTCAAAAAAAAATACATGTATATTTTCAGTACTTATGAGTCATAGTAACAATCAAGACTTCTCAATTCTGGAGTAAGAAAAGAACGGGAAGCAGCCAACGAGTATCTACAAGTTAATCAGACACTATGGGTCGAAGTCAATTCGGGGTGACTTGGGTATAGCCAAATACGCTTTGAGAATAGATAGAAGACATCATTATCTCTGAGTTGTTGCCCACTTATATTTTGAGTTTAACTGAACCTTACTATGTATCACAGAAACAATGAAAACCATTTAAGTTATTTACATGCCTATAACCTGTTTCTCTATGTCATAATACAGCTAAACACGGATCCAAGTGACTGTCTCGTAGTTAGTATGATTCCTGTTAGGATCTTTTCTAAAAACGTAGTGGTCCCTAACTAGACTGAAATTTGATCCCTTATTTCGTTAATTTTTTATAAGTTTTTCTATTTTTGTAGTTATATTATTTTATAGCTGGTTACTTGGACTTGATCATATTTGTTTAACTCTTTTTGGATGCTTCTAATGTTAAGTACAAGATTCTTCAAACTTAAAGGGTCGATTTTGAAATTACAGGCGAAGTTGTTGAATTCGGCGAAGTTGTGCTTAACTTCGCCTAGGCGAAGTTAAGCGTAACTTCGCCTGAACAAACTCTGCCCTATATAAGAACTATTAAAACTGTAACTGTGCCATTATTTCCAACTTTTTCCGGCGAATTTACAAATAATTCCAGCGAACTTGATTTGCTTTTCGATTTCGATCTTGTGTTTCCAGTTTCTATTATAATCGTGGGTATGTGTTGTCGATATCTCTCACAAAAATACTCGTTCATAATCGTTTTTAACCGGTTCGAGACCTCGGGTCGTCGAACCTTCAAAACCAAGTTTTTCACCCTTGTGATACGTGTTCATGGACGAACTTTACGTCTCAAAACCATTAATATATGTTGTTCTTCACTCCTGGATCGTCAAATCGTTGCGAAAACATCGGATCTAGGTCTTATGAATCTGAACAGTCGCCGTTTCAGATTCAGGCGAAGTTAGGGTTTAGGCGAAGTTATCCACAACTTCGCCTATACCATTTTTTCGCTTATACCATTTTTCGCCTATACCATTTTTCTTAACAGTTTTAAAACGAACTTACAGATGAAGCGAAGTTGTTTCCAACTTCGCCTCGCCTTTAAGTTCGCGAGTAAGGTTTTAATCACAACTTCGCTCGTGGTACAAAACGAACTTGTGTGTTGCTTAACCGTTGTCTAACTTGTTTTGTTTTGTGCAGATATGGCTGCTATTGGCGGTGCTGGTGGTGACGACGGTGATGATCAACGACAATTCTTTCCGGCCCATAACCAGTATATCATTTTAGATCCAGACGCAAGAGGCGTAGAAGACTACAGGGAGATTATCACGTTTCTCCAGAGATCAAGAATCTTTCATGCGATCACAAATACACTGCCCATTTCACTGCCTAACATAGAAGACTTTTGGCAAACAGTATACTATGATTGCAGGCCTGAGCCCCCGGTGATGCGAGCAACCGTCAATGGTCATGATGTGCAGTTTTCCTCGGAAGATATACGGTTGGCTCTGCAGTTTGGTGAAGAAACAAGAGATGACCCAACGGAGTTCGTAGCTCCTTTTCGTGATGGAGCGTATTTGAGGATGGGTTATTCGGGTCCGCTGGGGGACTCGCAGAGGAGGAAAGGGTTTTTGCTGGATCAGTGGCGCTTCCTGATGCATGTATTGATTGTATGCATGTCTGGGAGGAAGGCAGGAACGGATGGGATGGGCGCGACGATGCAGTCTGCCATGGCTGCGCTGACTTACAACCGACGATATTCATTTAGTCAGCTGATCTTTTACGAGATCGATCGTCAGAGGAGGGCTGTGGCGCGCGAGCGATTTATCATGTATCCTCGGTTTTTACAAATGATTCTGAATCATGTCGCTCCGTCGCTACCGCAGAGACGCCCTATTAGATACGTCGAATGCGTGACGAAACGTATCTTTGCTCAGTGCCGCACTTCGAGCACTCGTAGCAAGCCTGAGCTGCGTCCCAGGCATACTCCATTATTCGGGTATCTCATCAACCCGGAGTATGTTCCTGCAGGAGGGGACGAGTTCAGAGACCCACAGCCACATCAGGCGGCAGCACCCCATGCTGTACCAGCTGCGCCTGTTGTATCTACCGTTGCCTCTGCTGCTGTGCCAGCTGGTGCATCTCCTGCTGTGCCTACTACTGAAGATATCGATCTTGAGGCTGCTTTTAGCGGCCATGGATTGTTTGATATGGATGTCTCAGTTTCTCAGGTCATGGATGTTACTAGAGCAGTTACTTCGGTAGCTGACTCCGATCTTGACGAAACATTCGCTGAAGCAAGACGACTAATGGTGTCTCGGGAGAGAACTACGGGAAAGAGGCCGAGAAATGTTGACGAGGATGATGAGGAAGTTGATGAAGAGGAAGCAGTTCAGATTGTGATGAGGCGTTCAAGAAGAGAACGGACAGGTATGGGTTCGGGAGCTGGAGAATCTTCAAGGCTGGTACGCTTTGCTCCACCTGCCTTGTCTGGTATGTCTCTTATTCCTTCTACAGCACAGGTTACTGCTGTCGAGACGTCGGCCCCAGCAGTTGTGTCTCTACCACCCCAATCGCTTACTCCACCGGTGGTAGTTGCACGATTTGTTGAGTCGACCGTCACTACTACTGCAGGGTTACCAAGTGTACCACCTGCGGTCACTTCTGCTGCTGATGTCCCGCCAACTCCAACGCCTACTTCTGACTCCGAAAGGATTGCTTCGCTAGAGCGGATTGTTGCTGAACAGACAAAGACCATTCAAAGCCTAGTGGAATCCAATCAACTACAAGCAGCCCTCCTGGTTGAACACGGAAAAGTAATAGATGCCTTCAAGGCATTCTTGGCATCTCAGGGGGAGAAGACTTGTAGGGGAGATGAGTTGAGGACGAAACGGAGAGAAGATCATGACGATGATCCCAATGCACCGGAAGGTGCAGGTGGTGAGCTGCCAAGAACCTCTCAGGCTCTTGGGGCTTCCACAGCTGAGGGGGAGTCTACAAGCGCAGCCGGTGACGACGTTGTAGATGTTGATGATGATGCTGATGTTGAAGATGTTATAGATGCGTTGAAAGAGTTGGATGAGGATGATGATGAGTTTATGGATGAAGATGATGTGCTGCCGGTTGATGAGATCGAGAGGATCGGAGAGCAGATTACTGTTGAAAACGTGATAGAAGAAGGGGAGATTGTTGATGACTCCGTGGAACACGAGATTCCGGAGGTTGAGAGACCAGAGTTAGGTGATGAGAGCGTGGTGGAAGATACTGAATGGGAGGAACAACCGAATTGGAAGGAGGGTTGTGCTCACTGGTTCATAAAGACGAAGAAGCCGGCAGTCCCTAAGATGTTCAGAAAAAGTTACAATATTAAGGGATACGCAGAAGCTAAGAAAGGTATTATCTGCTGGTTATATGACGAGCAGCTGCGGCTCTTCGTGATCAAGAGATACGATGGCATTCAGTACTTCAGGAGAACGTTGAGATCTCTAAACACACTGCCAGAATGTGAGGTAAAAGATTTAGCCAGATTGGGATTGATAAACAGAAGTGAAGACAACATGGCTAGAATCATCGGGAAGATCGTGTGGAAGGAGTGCGTTAAAGAGAAAAAGTTTGAGCTACTGAAACCACAAAAGGGGAAACTTGTCGAAGACAAGGATAGAGGTCTGAGAGTTGATGGAAAACCTTGGATGGTTATGAAATATAAACCGATCCGGTGCCTTAAAGAAGTACCGATGAAGCTCATGCCCAAGGACGTGCTCAAAGACCTAAAATGGTGGTTCGTGGATTGTGAGACAGCGGAGGCGGTAATGGAAGATGAGGATGAACAAGAAGTGCTTAGGGTTTACGACCCGATGCATCTTGTTAATCTATCGCAGGCTGATCTGAAAGTGCTCAACGAGAAGAAGATCTTCTACATTCCTGCTTGGAAGGATCAAGCTAGGAAATATCAACGGGTGGTGTCGGTATGTGTTAGAGAAGGAGCGCACGCGTAGAGATGCAAGATTACAAGACTCAAGATTTGAAGATCAAGATATGAAGCTACTGCCAAGGGGGAGTCTGTTGGTACATGTGTGTCAGTAGTTCATAGTCTAGCATTTGTAATCGAGTCTGTAATGTAATTATGTTTATGATTATGTTTATGTTTTTGTACGTGCGAAGTTGTCAACAAGTTCGCTCAGGCGAACTTGTTGAACCAGCGAAGTTATTGACAACTTCGCCTAAGGCGAAGTTGTCGTGTTTATATACTGTTCAGCCGAAACAGTTTTAGGTGTTGGTTAGGTTTTCGTTTCAGCTGTTCACTTCGAGTGTTACGTGTCAGTGTCTGTAATAGTGACCTCGAGTCACGTGTTCGGTTATCAATATAACGTGTTCGTTCATTGCTCGTGTGTTTGGTTTATACATATTCTGCACTCGTATCTACCTACGCAGGGATTCCGCACCTGCGTTGTTAGCGACATCCCGTGTACGATCCGTCCAGGAACCTACATATGTATAATTAAATGGGAGAAGGGGATCCAGTACTACGAAACGATAATAGACGTTCTTACATTACCGCGTTGGGATGTTCGTACCCTCGCGCGTCGTCCATTTATCAATCTTGGTGGTTACCGGACAGCTGAGTGGTTTCATCAACACTTACTATTCGAGGTCAATCATGGTTTCAAGTTCTTCAATCCCCAGGTCCCGAGACGTAAACGTATTGACGAGATTGATCCAAGGACTGGCTGGAGGAAACTTGTTCTTAAGGTAAAGACGCCAAAGACGATGAAGCGAGTGCCTGTGAAGACGATGCCCCAACACATGCATCTCTCGTTTGACTGCTGGTACTACGACAATCGTACTGGCGAGGCCGTCATTGTACTTGGTAAAGGACTGAAGACTGAGCTTATCAAGATAATCGATCCTATGTGGTTGGTTAATTTATCTGAAACGGACAATGGCGTGCTACACAAGAACCAGATTCTGATCGAGCGCAATGAAGACTACGACCTGGCTATGCAATTCCAACGCGTTGTTATGAAAATGGAATTCATAGTTGCAGAGACTGGCGGTCAAAGCGTTTCAAATGAAGACCAAAGACAAAGAGCTCAAGACGAGGGGGTGTCTGTTGGTGCACGGTTTTGCATCTTGAGTCTTTGTATTTATCATTAATGTATTTGTCGTTTGGTTTAATGTAATATACAATTAAGTTATGGTTAGTTCGCTATTGTAAGTGTCTAGTTCGCTAAGGTTGTTTAGCGAACTAAAACTTAAGTTAAGTATCCCCTGATTCGTTAAGGATGTTTAATGAATCAGGGGGTGATTGGTTAAACTATTTATTGTGTAATGTATGTAACGAAGCGGACTCTAGTTCGTTAGGGGATGTTAACGAACTAGGTCTGTCTTCTATTTATAGGTGAACACTGTTCACGTTTAATATAAGTTTTGAGAAGTAATTAACGATACTCTGTCAAAATCGCTTAATTTTATATACAACTACTAATATACTGATAATATATATACACATACAACACATAATCAAACGTAATTATGAGCTAGATCTGAGTTAAGGATTAATCAAATACACACAGATCCGAGATCTGTTATAGTTATAGTGATTGATTCTCGGGTTCAAACAGACTAAGATCCATTCGTGCGCTCTCATGACGAATGCGCCTTTCATTCGTCTCCTAGAATTCACGAATGATCTTACTCATTCGTTATCCGTTAGTTCGTCATGATGAGATATCAAATTAACCCATTCGTTATAGATACATTTGTGTGCACCCGTAACGAATGAGCATTTCATTCGTATCAAAGAAATTACGAATGGCCTAATTAATTCGTTACTCATACATTAGTCTCGGATCAAACCAATCGTTATAGCGAATGGAACCATTCGTCATAACGAATGGGATAACGAATGAGGCTTACCCAGAGACCATTTGTTATAACGAATGGGATGGCAAATAGAATAATTATTTGAGAATTTTAATGACCAGCCAGGGGCTCTGCCCCTTGGACCCTGCTAGCGGTTGCCACCCCTAGGCTCCGATGCCAGGGGCGCTGACCTCGGACCCACGTTCGTTGAGGGTTATATTACATTAGAAATATGATATGGGTAGTAATAGTAAACTGATACGTGTAATTGTTATACAGTTAGCCGTGCCCATTTAAAGAAAGGAGTTACTATTAACTCTGAAAGGAACCAAGCTCATGTGAGTTTCTAGCCCCACTTCCTTGTTATATTTTTGGGAATTTATGCATACTCGATGTGATTAGCTAATACACTTACCCTAAGTGGTAAGTGTATGATATGTGAAAGTTGTGATGTTGTATGTATAATATATGAATGTTTTATGAATGAAATTATTGAAGGTAAAAGAATTAAAAGTAAACAAGTAAATGTATATGGATTCATGTATGGTTATGGTATGGTTGTATGGATAGTCGACGAACAAGGGAACTGGACCCTAATAATATTCGAGGTAAGAGGGAACCGGACCCTAATAATATTCGAGGCAAGAGGAACCGGACCCTAATAAAATCTGAGGCAAGAGGGAACCATGCCCTAATAATACTCGAGGAAAGTAGGGAGAAATGCTCTTTAAAACGTATAAGTATGTATATAAAGAAAGATAAAATATGAAAGAATGAAAGTATGAAAGTATGAAAGTAAGGAAGTAAGAATGAAGGTATATACTTATGAGTGTATGAAAAAAAGTAAAGCTGGTTAAGTATGTAGTATATGAACGTATTGTATGTTGTATGATTAACTAGAACTCACTTAGCGTAGCTGACTTTTATTATGCACGCAGGTGAGTAGAATGAGACAACTAGCTTGAAGGGGGACACATGGCAAAGAAATAAAGAAGCTGGCATTTGAAGACTTAATTTTATGATGTTTGAACTTAAGTCATGCTTTGTATGGTTTAAATTCTAAGACTTATGTAATGAATAGTTTTCTTTTATATATTCCGCGAAAGTTTTAATTAACTCTGATATTTAGAACTGTGTTTATGAGTAAATCCAACACCAAGGTAGGGTACCAAGAACGGGACTGAAAATCCTCAAAATTACATCCTGGCAAGTCTGCTTCAAGCCATGCTAGGACCGCTAAGAGGCCAGGGGATGATGGTTAGAAAGTTGATAATGAGGAAGGTGACTCGAGTGAAATTCGATTTGTGAAAGTCGATGAAAGGAAGAGAGGCCAAGGTGGGTGTAACTACAAGCCGTTAAAAGGTTGTGAGCCGCCAAAGATGACTGGTTTAGGTGGCGCAATCGCTACTCTACAATGGATAACCGTCATGGACAAGGTTATCCGAATTAGCGAGTGTCGTCCCCACCAAGCGGTGTGTTATGCCACCTAGTCGTTTGGTGATGAAACTATGTTTTGGTGGGAGACTGTGGAGCAGCGGAAGACTCGAGAAAAGATTAAGGAAATGAGGTGGGATGATCTGAAGAAGCTGGTGATGAAACGATTTTGTGCCGATGGTGAGATGTCGAGAGCTGAGATGAAGTTTCTAAACTTGAAGGCAGGGAAGATGAAGTTTATAAGAGTAGACGATACAAATGGTAACGATTCATTTTTTTTTATGTTGTTGAAAATAAATTAAGTAAAATAAGTCAAAATAATGTTAGAAAACAAAGTAGTAATAATGGATTAAATATGAGAGGAAAACTTTAAAGTGTAAAAACATTTACTAGATATTAGTCATAGAGTTTTTTATATTCCATGCGACTGCCCATGGTTTAAAATTAGTAACTTGTCATTTGGCTAACACGTGTAAAGAAGCCAGTGATGTTTATTGGAGTGATCGATACAACATAATATTGAACATTTTTTTTTTCTTCTGTTAAAAGATGAAAAATTCTACATCTATCATATGAAAAAACTTGAATGTCAAATCATTGTCACGAACATGCACTGAACAGCCAGATAGAATGTGTTAAGGCAGTAATTAATTAGATTTCAAGACAAAATTTAAGATTTGCACTTTTGGCAATATATGATGTTTATGTAGAACCTAAACTTAAAAGCGATGCTAAATGTCCATTTAATTACATAAGACTTTGAGAACCTTTTATTTTTTGTTAGGAATGATTTTATGGTATGATACTGTATTTATTATTAGTTCAGTTCAATCAGTTAGAACTTCCAAGCAAAATACACTATATGTATCGACGATGCTAAAGATCAACTAAATGTGGTTATTTGTTTTTTTTTAATATATATGAGATGGATTTGAAAACCCTGTAGCTGTCGCTAAAGAAATGATTATAGAGAATAAAGAACCTAACTCGGGGTGAGAACGCATAATTCATAGACAAACTATTTAATGAAAATGTTTATATAGAGACTATGAAAGTATCTAGGTTGAATTATTTGAAGCAGGTTACATTATTTTATATGCAGTAGATCAAGCTATTTTTCAATTAAAGTAGATTTAAGATTTTAATCAGCGAAAATTCTCAAAATAAACGTCTATGAAAACGTTATTCAGGTTTTAGGTGTCATTTGCAAGAAATTCTCAAAATAGGTATTATAAACTAGTCGTGACGAGTAATTTATGATTACACACGAGTAGTTTGTAGAACCACTTAAAACTTGTCACATGCCCTTAAACTAACCGTAACGAGTAGGCTCACTAATCATTTGCTCGTCATGACAAAATAAGTTTCATGCCTCGTAATCAACGCCCACGAGTAGTTCATAAGTCATTTAGTCGCGACTACTAGTTTACCTGGTTTACATTCCCCACACGAGTAGTTTATTAGTAGTTAACTCGCAGCGACTAATTTAACTTTACAATCTACTCGTCGCGATTAAAGAACTTATGAATTACTCGTGGGCGTTAATTACGAGGAATAAAACTTATTTACTCGTGACATGTAAATGGTCAGTAAATCGTCTCGTTACGGTTAGTTTAAAGACACGTGTCAAATTTAATTGGTTATACCAACTACTTGTCACGACTAGATTATAATACCTATTTTGAGAATTTCTTGCAAATTACACCTAAAACCTGAAAAACGTTTTCATAAACGATTATTATGGGAATTTTCCCTTTTAATCAACTTGCAGAGGGGGTGGGGTTAGGGAGGACTCATGGGTATTACCAATTCAGTGGTCAGTCATGTTATTTCTACCCTTAATTATAAACAAACCATAAAATTACTAACAGCACACACAAGTACCCTACAACTTCATTAATTCATTTTAATTCTTGAATAGTCTGCAATGAATCAATTTTGTGTGGCAAACATTTTGTCATAGCATGAAGCCATGCATCATACCCACGCGGAGTGAGGTTGTATTGTCATAAGATTTAAAAATCTTACACTATACCCATATGGGTGTCTTGTCCTCTCTTATAAACTATTATTGGCTTTCAAATAAGTGATGCTTTAGCATAAAGAAGTTTTTATACATTAAATTTATAAAAAAAAGTATCTGAAATTTACATTGTCAAAAGAAAGATTAAGAGAGCCAGTTATTTTATCAATTCAACTATATTTGCTAAAGGAAACCGATTATATTGCAATTAATTATAAAACAGAAAAAGAAAACTCAATTTGAACATATTTATGAAAATACAAAAACATATAGACCATATAACAAATTTTAACCTCATCATTTATAAATTTTTTAGTGTATTGTTACCAGTTTCAAACCCGGATAGAGAAGAAATGTATATAATGGCGGAATCTGTAAACGAGCCATGCAATTTTACTTCTCTAACCCTAAGGTTTAAGTTATATTGATTCCAGAATTATTTCTTACAAGCATTGATTAAAAAGGTTTCCTTGTCCTGGGTACTTTGTATTTTGTTCTTTTATCATGCAATATGTTTGAACTGTGTGTCACATGTCGAATGCATTGATTGTTAACAACTCACCACATTAAAAGTTAACAGGTATGCCCATATATCCTTTTGACCCACCATATATCATTATATAATTAAGGTAGCCGCCTCCGGAGAAACAGAATTGGCACTAATGATGGATGGGAAATATTGGGAACATTCTGTATCTAGATAACACTTTCTAGCATACCCAAAATGATTAATAAATTTCCTTAAATGCAAAGAATAAGCTAAAATCGTGCAACATTATGGATTATTCTAAGCAAACAAGTGGAAAAAAGGGAAGCAATCTTTATTCTTGATTTACAGTTGATTATTGAGTAACCAATAAGCTTTAGACATGTATAACTTCCTAATATAGAAATAGAAGTTTGTTTAAAGAATGAATAGGATCTCTTTAACAAGCACTTAAAGAGAACTTTCCAAATTTGGTAAAACTTTATGCTGCTGAATCTCTTCAATCTTTTTAAGACAACCATTTTTTAGTCTCTGTTTGGTATTTACTTCTCTATAGAAAGGCTCTTAAGCATCAAATACAACTCACACATATTCACACACCTAGTGAACTCCACCAATCTCTCTCTCTCTCATCATCATCATGTCAAGAATGGCTGAACCACTGGCAGTAGGAAGAGTGATAGGAGAGGTGGTGAATACATTTACACCAAGTGTCAAATTGAATGTGACCTACAATCTCAACAAGACTGTCTCCAATGGACATGAGCTCATGCCTAATCTCATTACCACTAAACCTCACGTCGATATCGGCGGTGAAGACATGAGATCTGCATACACCCTTGTAATCCTCTTCATCTCTAGCATTATATATATGTTTATATATTTATATCTGTATGTTAACTTTGTCTTATTTCGACTTGAAGATCATGACTGATCCAGATGTTCCTGGCCCAAGTGATCCTTACTTAAGAGAACATCTCCACTGGTGAGATTATTAGACTATGGTTTACAGTTTTCTAGTATATTTATTATATTCCTAAAGTACCATTTAACTTTAACTGAATACTAACAAATTTTGGACCCCGTTTTACGTTACAGGATCATGACAGACATTCCTGGTACCACTGACGCATCTTTCGGTACATACATTTAATCATATGCATGAACCACATTATTTTTCTTTAATGCATTCCATGAGTCGTCTGAATTGCACATAATGCAGGGAGAGAGATTGTAAGCTATGAGGCACCGAAGCCGTTAATAGGGATTCACCGATATGTGTTCTTACTGTTCAAACAGAAAACAAGAAAATCGGTGACTCCACCGACTTCCAGAGACCGTTTCAACACTCGTAGCTTCAGTCAAGAACATGGGTTAGGATTACCCGTTGCTGCGGTATATTTCAATGCTCAGAGAGAAAATGCGGCCCGTCGAAGATGATTACACATATGATGTTGCACAATTAGTAATGTATTTGAGGTACTCAAATGATATTGATCGTATAAAATATCTCAAATATTATTAATTATGCATATATGCACTCTGCAGCCTCAATAATAAAGAAGAGAGGAAGTGATAATGTTGAATAAAACAATAAAACTTGATTTTATGTATGAATCGGATTGGCATTTGAAATATTTGTATTGGCGACTCTAATAAGCAATGAAAATTTTCTAGTAGTATGATGGGTTGTTTAAAAATACTTTAGCTTTGTGTTTCTTTTGGTCATTTGCATATGGTATTGATGGTACATATTAAGTAATGCCTGATAACGAAACAAAGACGAATTCCGAAATTAAATAAAGAATGAACATATAAAGGGGATAAACAATATACCAAAATTATATCAAATTGCAAAATATCACAACCAATTTTGTTGTAGCCTTATAATTTTTCAGACAACATACGAGTTTGGTGCGAATGAACACGTTTTGATGAATTTAGCTTCATTTTTTCTTCCGTTGCCTTCAAGATCGACACTTGTAAAAGAGAAAAGATGAGTTAGACCAACTCATATCTCGCATATGGACCGGGTGTGAACTAAAAGACAATCTTTTCCTTTCAATTGCATATTACATGTGTGCCAAACATAATTGAATAAGCATGAATCTTGAGGCAACCCTGTATGGATGTGAATTAAAAAAAAAAAAGCAATCCTGTTAAACATAAACAACTAATAAATCCATAATTATTATTTTGAGACAAAAGAACCAATAGGTGTTCATACATGCATGTGAGTGTTTGAAAGATGAAATAGTTCGAATCCTAGCCAGCCTCAAGGAACCTTTACCAAAGATATACCTTTTTTTTTTTTTTCCATTTTACAAAACATGAAAGACCCATTATTTGTAGGCTATTAAAAACCAATTTTCAGTGCATGAAGCTCGTCCTTTTCTTTTCAGATGCTACTGAAAAGTGTGTTTGAAGAGATTTTAAGAGCACAAATGTTGAACCAACCTGTGATTATTGTGAATTAGACGAACGAACTTTGGGCATAGCTACCCCGGGTCCCCGGCAACCACCCCCCCCCCCATGCTTTTTGCTCAGTGGTATAAATTTATCCTTTTTCGACGGAAAATTTTTATACTTAATGTAAATTCACCTATTTCATCAGTTTAATTATGCGTTTTTATCCAAGCTTCGCAAGTTATCTTTACATAAAATATAAATACCCATATTTAAAAAAAAAAATAAAAAGAACAACAGTTGAATTGTAATATAACTCTTGATGATTGGGCCATGTCTGCTGCTTTCGGTTTGCATGTGACAGGTGTATTTGAAAAGGTTAAAACAGTACACGAATCTTGAAGCAAGCCTTAAGATTGTGAATCAAAAGAAACAATCAATCTTTTACAAAACATGCAAGGACCCATTCATTTGTTCTAAAGTAATTTAAAAACCGACAAGGTAGCAACCCTTGATGCCTCAACCTCGTCTTTTACATTGCAATTGCATTTGACGGGTTCCTTTCAAAGGTGAAGAAATATTAATCTTCAATTGAGCATAATAAATTAACAAAGCGATGGTTTGTTTTAAAACAAACCTATAATTTTTGTTAAAATTATAATAATTCATTAAACAAATAAGTTTTTGTTGCATTTGTGTGTTTTGGTTTTGAAATTTGAAATTCATGTGAGAAATGTGTTTGATAGTGAGCATGGCATGTGATGGATGGACACAATGTATGGTTGATTTCGGAGCGTACAAGACATTTGTAGTTTGATGATAACCTTCTTATGTTGTTTTGTCAATAAAACACTTACATTTATATTTATTTTTTAACAACTACTAGTTAAAAGTGATTTATGGTATGATTTTTTTAGTAATCTCTTTGAAAATGGGGCTCTCAATATACAGGTATATAATTTAGAATCACATCCTATATTTACCCTATAATTACGTAACTGTACATAAATAATACTTACTAATATCATGCATACAAAATATATTGTCTAGTCTCCCTCACAATTCGAGTGGTCTGCATATTGAAATCCATAAGTAACATGTAGAACCCGAACATAACCAATTTGATCATTCTCCCGAACAAAAAGAATATCTATCTCAACATGTTTTGTGCGTTAATGTTGAACAAGAATTTCCGAGAAATAAATGGCTGAGACATTGTCACATTAGACAATAGTTTTGTAAGGCCCCGTTACCGGTGCCCTACATTTGGTGTTGGATTTACTCATAAACACAGTTCTAAATATCATAGTTAATTAAAACTTTTGCGAAATAATATAAAACATCAACCATTCATTACAATTATCCATGATTTGTCTTTTAAAGCATAACATAAGTTATAACATTCAAAACATCTAACAATCTTCAGATGTCAGCCTCTTCAATCCTACCATGTATCCATCTCAAGCCATCTGTCTCAATCTGTTAACCTGCGTGCATACTAAAAGTCAGCTACGCTGAGTGAGTTCTAGTTAATCACACATTATACCATACATGCACTTGCCTTCATTATGCATCCGAAGACGCATAATCGTTACTTTACTAATTTACTTTCATTACATGAGTTCATACATACGTGCATACTTTATTACTTTCATACTATATAAATTTCTGTCTTTTTCTATCTCGAATATTATTAGGGTCTAATCCCTTCATTTTCTATCTCAGATATTATTAGGGTCTGATCCCTCTTTCCTTTGTCTATCTCAGATATTATTAGGGTCTGATCTCTTTTTTACTTCTTTATCTCAGATATTATTAGGGTCTGATTCCTCTTTCTTCATCTTCGTGTATACTGTCTTTACATACCCATAACATACATATAGTTTATTTGATCATCCACACACATCCATACATTATACATATATATCTATCATTCACATTCAACTATCATATACATACCTCCCTTGTCAACACGTGCAATATCCGAAGATCGTTAACGTATCGACAAGCTTTCATTCGCATTTAAGATATACATACATAACATATAAATCATACATGGGATACACTTACCACTTAAGGTAAGTGTATTAACTATCACATCGAGTATGCACACAGCCCCGAAAAAACATAACAAGGAAATGGAGCTAGAAACTCACCTGAATGCGGTTGCGTTCAGAGTTAATGGTAATCCCTTTCTTGAGCTGTGCACGACTAACTGTATAGCAATTACACATATTAATTAACTATCACTACTCATATCGTTTTTCTATCCTTTTTATAACCCTCAATGAACGGGGGTCCGGGGGCAGCGCCCCTGGCAGCGGGGTTCTATGGGCGGCAGTCCCTAGCGGGGTCCAAGGGGCAGAGCCCCTGGTTGGGGTTAAGCTGCTAGGTCAGCTTGGAAAAATTTTATTTTCATTAGTTGTCTTAACACATTTTCCACTAGGATTTTAAATTATTTTCTAATTCGCTACCTCATTCGTTATAGCAGTTTGCCTCTGATACGTTATGTTTTTCTTCCTTAATTCGTTATTCTGATTCATCCTCTTATCCTCTGATTCGTCATTCCAATTCGTTATCTGAACATGACTTGATTCGTGGTCTAATTCGTTATTGGAACTTAGCGAATTGGTGAGTAACGAATCACCTGATTCGTTACCTGGTTCGCTATCCTAGTTCGTTAGCCTAATTCTAATGTAACGAACTGGGTGAGCTGATTCGCTACCTGGACATAACGAATTGCACCATTCTTAACGAATCATCCCTGTTCTTATCCAGACTTTGACTTAGGGTCAAAGTCCAAATTGTCAAGAACACAAAATAGTCAAAATTCATCAGATCTGCAATTAAACCCTCGTTTCTTAACCAAATATCATGATTTAGGTATCAATGGATTCGGAATTACAGCGCCTACAAACCCTAACCATCAAATCGGCCAAACATCAATGTTTAAGGGGTGCGATTTAGGCATATAGGTTACGGGTTCTTTTAGTTATCAATTAACCTATCAAATGCTAATCCATTTCAGTAATATTTGTTTGGTTAGATTCGTTTTCAACATACTAAAACAGATCTGTGCTTATCTAAATGAATGCGGACCTAAATGAACGATTTCTAGTTATAAACGTACCTTAAACGAGTCGAACTACGAACACGAGCTGGTCTTTGATATTGTTTTTGTTCTTCACAACGATCTAGCACCAACAAGCTCGGGTTTTCGCCTTCGGATCTTGGTTCGGGTTAAACGATAGTGTTTGTGTGTGTTTTCCAAGGTGTAGGCTATGGTGTAGAGATGGATAAAATGGAAAGGATAGGGTTTAAGGGGTATTTATACTCCCTTAAGCCCATGGACCTAAGGCCCATTCCATCTTTTATTCCATCTTCTAATGTCCAAGTCCAACCGTGTACAGTTTATTATCTAAACCGATAAACGACACAATATAAAATAAACGACATTTATTTTATTATTATAATCAAAAGTAGGATGTTATAAGTTTCTTTTGGAACAAGCACATGCATCTTAAGGACTTTGCACAACCACCTGGCCCTCGAAACAACATTAGCCACGCCCGTATATTTGCCCTCAACATTCCATCGAGAAACCGCCTGTTATCATGTAAAAGACCATGAGTTTAAGTTGTCTCCTAAGAAAATACAATATCCAAAGTTCGATTGCCTAGAATTGGGACATCAGCCCTAGTCTACATCTGAATCGAGTGTTAGTCTCTAAGACTGAGAGGCAGTGAACCTTTGATCGTAATCTAGAATTCCTTGGACTTATCAAAGAATATCTGGGCTAGTAAAGGTTAGACACTTAAGTGCGAGGTCAAACTATTTGGAAGTAGCTCACCATTCATGGCATTGAGACTAGAATAAGTGTCATGGGTATGTTACAAGGTTTACAACTAGACATTGAGGCAAGATGTCACACATGCCCTCAAGGGCCTAACTGTGTGACCAACAATTGGTACCTGTTTTTGTCAATATATCATTGTTTAATTATGCAACGAAAATTTGTTTAAATAAAATATTTATGCATATAATTGTATTAAACACCCGTAGTTTTTACAAAATTTATTTTTTAAAAGCAACTTTATAAAGATTTCATTTACAAATTAGTTGAGACATTAGCTATCTACAATGCCTAGAAATCTTTATTTCCTTCAGCATCTATCCTTAACTATATAACATTTGAAAATATGTCAGCTATCTATATGCTAGTAAATAATGTTGAATTGACTTAAAACAATTTTCATAATTCGTTAAAGCACAATACTAGTAGCAGTTAACGACTCAATGGATCTCAATATCATCTTATTAGAACTAAACATACGAACAAATCACATCAGAGACAGTTACGTACCCCATGACAAATATGACTGCAGTACATATATATAAGGATCCAGACACATGCATTTTACCTTGAATTTTTTAATTACTACCTTGTATCAAAACGTCTTTAACAAGGATTTGAACCATTCCATTGTACATACTTTTCTGACTCTTTAAGAATGGATAACTATCCATATTTTTTAAAGAGTAAATAATTTATAAATAGGTTGAACATGTTTACGTTCTAAAAAGGTAAGACGTATTCACATCATCGTCCTTTGATAATGATTGTAGATAACTTTGAGACTTGATTATGTTCCTTCACCTAATGTCAAAATAGGCCATTTCAATATTCAAATCAGCTACGTTATCTAATCTTAAACTTTTTAGGGTTTGGTTTTCATAGTTTAAAATGTTGTTTAAAAATGTTTAACATCGTTTTACCGTTTAAAACTATTTTCAAAACCCCCGTTAAGAGACTATCACAACAAGTGGGCCTTCAACCTTTTGTTTAATTAGTCATTACTCTTTCATTGAAAACATGACGTTTCTTCATGTTAAAATAACGTTTGTCAAAACCAATACGTATAAAACTAATACCAATTGTTTACCTTTCAAACTAAGGTTTGACTATACCCGCGTCTAAGGTTTTAGGTTACATATTAAGTCACTAAAGCAATAATCATTACCTTAACAAGATCAACAACTAGTTATGAAATTGTTAACGACTTTGGATGATCGAGTGAAACCTTGAGTTAAACAAACGTTGGGACTTCGTAACACGACACACACTTTGAGAACTCGTACTAAGGTTCAAGGTTACTGCTACAAGGCTCGGGAGTGTCGAGATGGTTTACGAGGAATTCTAAGAAAGGATTCGATTTTGTGATGAATTAATTCAAAATCCTCATACTCGCTAATTATAGTTGAATCTGGGACTCGCAGTGGACTGTTGGGAATTTTCCCGAAGGACTAATGAGAATTTCATGGAGGTCTATTGGGCTGCCCTGTTGCCGAGTCATCGGACACACTTCAAGTCGTGTCATAATTGATGTTCATCCAACTGTCAGTGAACCATTGGTGGCGCTGCCGGAGGTAAGTCAGGGAGGTGAGTCGTCAACATGTGTCACACGTTGATGAATTGTTATCTTTCACATGTCAGCTAGTATTTGATTGCTTAATCAAGTTAACAAACTCATAGCGGTACTCCTCCCAATTTGATTAGTAAAGGACCGATGGCGAAAATGCTATTGGTCCTCCGGGTCCAAGTTTAGCAGTTTTACAAATTAGTGCCTAAACTTTAACTTTGTCTTAATGACCGTTTGGTCCCTAAACATATAAAATTGGCATTTATACCATGAAAGTTTAGGGATTCTACGCATATGGAATGTCAATGGTATACTAAGATTGAGATAATAAGAACCCGTCTTTGTCCATTAAGGTTGTAATCATAGAAAATTTAGCAAGGTACCAATTAAACATGGCAAATTCAGTAGATAAAGTAGAAATAATATGTTGAAGCCACATATGCTACTTCAAAAGCCTTGAGATAAGAGGAATGAAGAGAACTGGTTGTACCAAGCGCGAGGAGTTTACTTAATCCTAATGAGACATCGTTTTAACCTACACACATAATATTGGTTACCCTGATCAATGAAACGTTATAAAACGACGTCAGGACCATTTCAACGACTTATTCTATATTCGTGAACCAAGAATGCAATTTTCATCGTTTTCTAATATGAATAACTGAAGAAATTGTCGTCCAAGAGTATATTCCATAAGAAATAAGCATTCCAAAATGACATGACGGCCTCGTTTCATACCTTTCTCCTCATTTTAAACATATGGATGATAATTTTCAAGTACACAACAATCAATCAATCAATCATACCCAGTGAAGTCCCACCAACAGCAAAGCTATAGGTAGGGTCTGGGGAGGGTGGGATGTAGGTACACCGTACCTCTATCCAAAGGGATAAAGAGGTGGCTTCCAGAGAGACCCTCAGCTCTAAAGTCCATATGTATGAAGCAATACAAAGGAAATCAAAGTTTAACAGTAATAATAATAATAATATTAATGATAATAATAATAATAGGAATAATAATAATAATAATCATAATACTAATAATAATATATATGAAAAGAATATACTATTACTATGTATATGGGAAGAATAATACTAATAGTAATACTAATACTAATACCATATACAATAGAGATTCTAATTATCTAGTTCCATATACCACTTCTTCTACTCACATAAGACCCAACTGAACACCCCCCCCCCCCCCCCCCCCCCCCGCGGTCTTCAATGAGTTTTAACCATATCCCAAAGATCAATATTGTTATAGAACCTTCATCTCCATATTCAAAGTAGATCACAATTATAACTCTCTTAAAACTTCATATGCCCAACCCTCCGTTTTCTTTTGTAGCCATCACCAAATCACATTTAACACAAGAAACCTTTTTAATTTTACCATCCCCTGCCAAAAACAATTGACCATAATGACTCCAACTGTTTTTTTACTGGCATTAAGAATAATAAAAGAAATAAATACCTAGAGAACCCAAAACCGAATTAACATAGTTATTTCACATATATGCAACATGTGACATATAAAGATCACTTTTACCATCTGAAAAAACTGTCAGTAAGCCCTCAACCACCATAACTTCCATAGCCACATGCAAACCGTCCATTGCTAGAATAATTAAAAACGGACACTGTTGAAGGCCCCTTTATACCTAAAACACAGGAGTCAGACTTTCGTTCATTAGCATCGATGATCTAGCTAAATTCAAGTATGCTTTTATACAAGTGACCAATTTACTGCCAAAACCTATCTAATTCATCATTTTTCAAATAAGCCCAACTTCGAGGAATTATAAGCTTTCTCAAAGTCCATCATTATTATTAGTATGTTTTTTTTTTTTAATTTATCTTCTTGTAACAGATAGCCACCTCATTCAATAGCGACGGGTCATTAAGAACTTGCCGACCTTTGACAATGCCGACATTTGATAGAAGTCCTTTGCTCAAGACTAACAACCGAGCCCACAACTTTGGCCAACCATTAGCCAACAATTTGTTGGGATTTCTGCAATCGTATATCTTAGGAAAATCTGAGAGTCGTGAAACACTTTCAGATCAAAACTATTTGTTGGTTCCCAAATGTTTTGACCGGATAAAACTCAAATTCAGTGCAAGAATTTGTATGGTGATTGAGAGATTGCAGTTATCTGATTTTGAAATTCAAAATCATAAAATACGTTATGGAATTTGTGACAAATAAAACATACGAAATTTAATTTAATTAAATTTATAATACGTTTTTTAATATAACAATATATGTAACAAAAAATTTATTCAAGCTAACCTAGCAGCCTGACCCCCGCCAGGGGCGCTGCCCCTTGGACCCTGCCAGGGGCTGCCGCCCCTCGCACCTCGCTACCAGGGGCGCTGCCCCGGACCTCCACAAAGGGGGCGTTGCCCCCTTGGAACCCTCATGACTTAGGGGCTTCGCACTTAAGTACCAATAGGATTATAAATTATAATAAGATCAAATAAGTGTGCACTCCACACCCGGCTTATTTAGATTCGTATTACAATTAACTTGATCAACAAGTTAATCCTTATTTACACTAAAATCACTAACACAATTTCGCCATAGTTTTATATTGCAACCCTATTTAAGTAATAGATCTAAATTCTTTCACGATGCTTTTACAAGAAGAGGGCTTTCTTCCTTTGGAATTATTAAAGTAATGAAGGATTACATCCAGATGGAATAATATTATTATTCTTATAAAAATGGTTAACAAAAGCATACTACAATTTAAGAGAAGTTTTCTTTTTGAATGGCGAAAATTTAATTAAAAAATTGAACTAGCAAGATGTTAGAAAATACCAAATCAACTAAAACTCCTAGACCAATTTAAGAAAATTTAAATACAGGAAGTTACAATCAATTTGCAAATAGATTAATTAATTTATAAAGCAAAAACTGAAAAGGGAAATTGTAGAAATTTTAGATACGGAACTGAAGACATAATTTTGCAGAAAAGAATGAAATGTGTTTTGGGATAAACTTGTGAACCTCACTCTTTTGGACCAGGCTATACGTGTCTAGTAAAGAACTCGACTGTACAAAGGGCCCATGTTACACATTTGTCCGACCTCGTAGAGTCGTAGGAAAGGTTCTTTTAACCATTATTGATTTGGTGCTAAAAAATTACAAATATATATATATATATATATATATTATATAAGCGGTTTAAATAAAAATAAAGAGTTTACTAAGAATGGTAATAACCAATAAATTTTTGACATGTAGCACTACAACCTATGGTGAAAGAACAATTCTAGGAAAACTATGTCGGTTATAGTGGTGAAAGAGTAATTCTAGAAAACTATGACCGTTTTTAGTAATTTTAAATCTCAACCATTTATTAACATGATCTAATGGCTAAGATTTATTCTTAGTCTTCTTAGGAAACTACTTCTTTTTAGAATAACCCTCCCCTGTATATATATATATATGTAGAAAAGGGTTCAAATAAAAATAAGTTGTTTCTTAGGAATGGTAAGAACCTATAGAATTTTGACATTTGGCATTAAAACCTATGGTGAAAGAATAATTCTAGGAAACTATGTCAGTTATAATGGTGAAAGAGTAATTCTAGGAAACTATGACGGTTTTTGGTAATTTTAAATCTCAACCATTGATTGGTATGATCCAATGGCTATGATTTATTCTTAGACTTCCTAGGAAACTATTTATTTTTAGAATAACCCTCCCCTGTATATGTATATGTATATATATATATATAGGATGAGTATCATTACAGAACTATTAAATTATTTAGAACTTGAAAGAACCATTGAAAACTAACGTTTTTTATAAAAATTTTTGTATGTCAATGTTAATTGAGTGTAGTTTTATCATTTTTTCTATATCTATATTTACAATTACAATTTTAAAAATTAGTTTTTATACATATCTATGCTTTTTTTACACCTATGTAAATTTGTTAGTTATAAATTTTACACATATGTAAAATTGTGATTAACATATGTAATCAAAACTTTTTATATAAAATATGATAAAACTACTAGTAAATAATGTTAATACATAAAAAAAAAATTAAAAAATATTTGGTTGTTTAGAGTTCCTAAGAGTTTTTAATTTTTTTTAGAGTTCTTAAATGATACCAACCCTATATATATATATATATATATATATATATATATATATATATATATATATATATAGGGGTGGGTTATAATAAAAAGAAATAGTTTTCTAGGAAGAGTAAGAATAAATCTAGGCCCTTGGATCTAGAATCTAGTGGTTGAGATTGGTAGTTTTCAAAATAGCAAATAGTTTCCTAAGATCAAGGATTTAGGCTACATAGTTTCATAACTCTAAATTTTATGTCATTTCTACTCTTCCTACAAAACTATGTATTTTTATTTTAACCCTTTTCTATATATATATATATATATATATATATATATAAAAGAGTTCAAATAAAAAGTTATAGTTTTGTGAGAATAATAAGAACCATTATAAATTCAACAAGTGGTGATCCCTAAAATTAGGATTCAAGGGTACTAAGGTAATCTTCTCAATACTTATATTAACAAAAATATTTTAAATAAAATAATTCTACTTATATTCAAGGGATTTAACAGATCGTGGGTTTTTGAGTGTTTTTTTTCTTTTTCTTTTTACTTAAATTATATAATAATCAATCTTACAGTTTCAAAAAGCACTAACAATTTGATTTTGGAAGGAGACGGTTGTAAGTTTAGGATAAGACAACCATAGTATTATGTTTAATTTAATAAAATAATAAGTGTTCATTGTTTCATATTAAAATTGGTATATATTGTATCTGAAATAAATTAATAGTTTTGTGATGAAAATTAAGTTCAGTTCTTCCACATATTGGGAGATATTATTATATTTGAAATATATGAACACTATATAGTAGGGTTAATCATCACGATTTCACTTGAATTGATATATAACTGTTGGCAGTTTTGTATATGTTTTAAAACAATACATGGAACATATTACCCCTAAAGCAATTAAAACTATAAACAAAAATAAAACACTACTCAGTTATTTAGAAACTATAAATCTCAATCGTTAAAGCCCAAATCCAAAGGTTCAGATTTATTCTTATACTTCTCACAAAACTATTGTTTTTTACAATAACCCTACCCTATATATATATATATATATATACTAGTAAAGAACCCGCGCGATGCCTCGGTGGCGACAATATACAATGTGGTGTACTCGTTTATATTAGTTTCTTAGTCGATTTGAACAAAGATGATCACAGTATTAGTTTTCTAGATTAATAATATTCAAACTTAATCAATTTACGGATGAGCAAACAGTACCTGGTGTTTATCTATAATATGTAAACTTATTGCATTAACTAATTAGCAATATGGAGTTAGAAAACTCACTGGGATGAGGGCAACGAATAATATTATTTTGAAATGCAATCAGAAGCACAATTTTTAAAACATTTACAAAAAGTATGTATAATCTGATTCAATTTATTGTAATTATAAGAATTGTACACCATCCTCCGATCGCATTCACCACAGCAAGATTATACGACGCCATTTAAACTAATACCACTCACTCCCTTCACCCTAAATAGACCAGAATCTCTGCTGACACCCTACTGTAAATCTCTATAATATTCTCACATAACGCGTTAATGTAATGGATGCGAGATATCATTAGACAACAATTTAGTTGGACTTTGTCCCCAATAATCTCAATACACGGATTTGAGGACTTTATGGTACCAAAATAGCAATTCTATGAATAAATATGTTATTTAAACTAATATTGTTATAATAAATTTTTAACCTTGAAATGTTGAGCATCAACAACAGCAGCAGGCCCATTTGGCTTTGCTGCAGAATCGATGGCATGATCAAACACTTACAAAAGAATTGCTAAATGATATTTATGTGTTAACAAATACAGAAAGGTCAAATAGGACTTCCAAAGAGATTTAAGATTTGTAATCTGCATATAGAGGTTGAATGTCATAAACTCGATCACGCGCCTCAAATCATGATATGCGGAATCGACTACAATCCCAGCAAACCCAGCCTGAAAAATATGAACAAATATTTATATTCTAGAAAGCAGTTAAAAGTTAAAACATATATTTAACTAACAGGAATAATATCAAACCTCTGTGATAGGTGATCAACGTCCCTTCCCGGACCATATTTGTTCAATAGTTCCTTGGCTATCTATAAAAATAAAAATAATAAATATAATGAGAAACGAACACATGAATGTATACTATTATAAAACGGGTGATTTGTAAAGATACAGAGCGAACATGAACTGGGCTTGTTTATGTTCGTTTAACTTTAACCGAACAAATGATAAAACAAGGACATAGTTTTCTTATTCGTGTTCGTTCGCTAAGATAATAAATGTGTTCATGTTCGATTATGTTTGTTGGTTATGGACTAACATTAACAAACACGAACATGGTTATTTTCTAAACGAACGCACATGAACAAGAAACTCTGTTCGTTTAGCTGTTCACGTTCGTGTTCAGTTAAAGTTAAATAAATGAACACAAACATGACCATGTTCATGTTTGTTCGGTCTTTTAATAGTCTTAATTTAATAATATAAAGCTTCACTAAAAAGTCAGATCCACCAAAAAAGAGAGAAAAAATCAACTTTATACGCAGGTTACAGCTTCAGCATGGTTTGTACGGTGGCTTGAAAGTTTCTAAAAGATAAAGATATGACTATCTGCATAGGTCCATAACTGGAGATCACGTGGTACGATTTAAGTTCCTGTTGTCTTAGATCTCGCTCCTTTCCCTCTCCATCATCTTATATAAATCCAAAAACATTTATTTGATCAACAAAAAAATCAAAACTAAGAAAGAGATATACACATGACCCATATCAATTACTGATTAGTTAAAGACATACCATCATGGTCATCATTATTAAAGTCTTTAAGCATAATATGTGTTTTCCATATCAGAAGCAATAGCCCTGTGGTCCTCCTGTATGATAACAAATACACGGCACTCATCGAATAAAGTATAGAAAATATGAATTTATGATTTTGACTTTGTGATTGTGAGGGTGTTCATTGAATCAAATTTCAAATATTTGATTATGTTATTCAACGCACATGACAAAGTTTTATACTTTTTAAAATATTTAAATAATGTCTAAACTTGGCCATGTTGCTCAAAATTGTCAGCATTTTGATAAGGGCATTTTGGTTAAATTTGTTTATTTAGGAATTTTCCGTTAACACAGCGGCACTTTGAGTGAAATGATCACAAAAAACTTGACGAAACAGAAAATAAATACATAATACCAATAAACATATGAAAATAATAATGTATACCTTTTCCTTGTGGAAAGAAATCCAAGGGAACCATCCTTCTTCCTGTGAGACATCGTTCTTCTTCACTTAAATGTACACAGTGGATAGATCTTTGTGGCCTGAATATCTTCAGCATCAATGTACATTGTCGCCCCTTCACCTCCACCTTGATCTAATGGATGCCGAAAAGTTTGCATATTTGTAATAGATAAAACACAAATTAACTCATGATAATAAAAAAAAAAGCATTCTTACTTTGTACACAGTGTGTGACATGGTTGAGGCTACTCAGAATGAAATTCGGCATATATTTCAGTAATAGATCCGATTTCAATTTTTTCATAAGTGTCTGGTCAACAAGTGTTACCCTGAACAAACATAGATAAAGTGTTACCCTAAAAAGAGTTAATATGATCCTACACAATTTGCCATAAAATAAGTTAATCTGAAACAAAATTAACTACTTCATATTTTATATTTCATATCATGTATTCTTTTCACTTCATGATACAGAAAACGCATCGCACCAAGTGCAGCGATGCGCCCTGAACATCGCAAAATGCGCGCAAGATAACCAAGATATAAGTAAATTGAAAATATGTGAAAATTGCAATAATGAAACTGGAACAAATAAGTGGAATTGATAGAGATCAAAGAGTGATTACAGAGATTTAAATCAATTGGTTTTAGTGAGCACGATAGATATCTAAAATGCCATTTTTATATTCTCTTATTAAATATAGAAGGAAAGCTTTAGTAAGCATATTCAGTATGTAATAATGAAAATAATAATAACAATAATAATTAGGATAATATTAATAATAATGAAACTAATTTTAAAGAAAGAAAATGAATACTTGTAGGCTCTTTTGCTTTCACCTAAACTCTTGAGTTTACTACACCTACTTTAATCTAGCTTGCGTATTGGCCCTCCGAGGGGCTATTTGACAGGTGGTTGATGTGCGAATATATATATATATATATATATATATATATATATATATATATATATATATATATAAATATAACACAAGTCGCAACTAAGCTTTAAAAACCAAACAATCTATCCTAGTTCACACAAACGGCAAGTGTACCGGTCGCGTATAGCACAGATGAGGAAAGTCCGGATATCGAACTCGAAGACACGTGAAAACGTTTATAATCACTAAACTCTAACCAAGACTCACCAAAATATTTTAATTGATATTTTTTTTATTTGATTTAACTACTTAACTTAACTAAGTGAAAACTTTTGACAAAACTTCGAAAACTTTGACTGTAGTGATAAAAACGTCTACCTAGGTAAGAATCATATTGAATGAGATGACAAGACAATGGATTGAAAACTCTCACGACACCGGTTCTAAAGGATGACACAACTAAGGTTCGCTCAAGAAGGTCAGATCACCTCTCGGTCTCACTAACAAACTCTAACTTATCTTAGTTGATTTTAAGAACAAACCGGGAAAACAAATTATTAACGTGTTCTAATGCCGACTCACCTCTCGGTCTCACCGACACACCAGCCTAATGGAAACGAATACTATGCAACCAAGGATAGAGGAACAATTCAACTTAACTTAAACTAGACCAACTAATCGCTCAAACACCCAAACCCGACAAGAACAAAACCCGCTCTCGCGCGATCTTAATTCTAACAAGTAAAAGTAATGAGACGAGTTTACTTCTTATCACCTCTCGGTCTCTAAGAAGGTGTTTCACAACTGATTTTATATAAATAATTTACCCACTTATCCCTACGGTTGTACTTCCCGCAAATAAACCCTAAACACAAAGTAAAGAGCCTTAAACATGCAACAACTAATCAAAACCGATTCAATTAATTAAAGCACGAGGTTATTAGGTATAATCAAACAAAACACAACCACTAAACACAATCTAATTTACTGTTAAATCATACTTTACATTTAACAATTTAAGCCATGATCATTAACAATCAATATTACTAGTTAAAACCTAACAATATTCATCAAACCTAGGTAGAACAAACAAGATTATCTACTCATTAAGTTTGGACAGCAGCATACATTCGAATTAAACATCATATAACTCATCATAAACATAAGAAAACTCATTCAATGATCAAGAACAATCAAACACAAATCAATCTCTAAGTAACTTTCAAAACAATCCAACAAAAAGATCAAACTAAACAAGTTAGGGTTCTTGAACAAGAAACAAAGTTTAAAGATGATTACTTAGGGTTATATGGCTGAGATTATGGATTTATAAGACGTTTAGCTGCTGTATAAAACCCTCCTTGGTGTTCTTCTTCTCTTCCAGCCGTCACAACCACCAAACCCTAGCCGCCACAAGCTTTTTCTTCCTTCTCCTTGCTGCTGCCGATCGCAATCTGCCTAGGGGGTTGGGGCTGCTGAATTTCGGGATTTAGGGCTGTTCTCTGGCAGAAATTAAGTTAATTAACTTAATATAATATCATGTAAGGCTTCTAACTTGTGGGCTTGGGTCGGGCCTTGAGTTGTAGTTTTGAAACTTGACCAAAAAGGCCCCTAGAATCTTCCAACTTAACTCTTTTTTTACCATCTTTCATAAACCTACAATTAACATTTAAACTTTGTAAATTATTGCACTTAACCCCCAATACTTTCATAAAATAAACAATTAAGCATAAAAACCATGATAAAATCATAAGGGAAGTAAGTGTGTTTTACAGCACATCAGTGGTGGTGTAACGAATGAGCTCTCAATATCAGGTACTTGTGCAAAAATTTTATATTTAACGAAACCAAATCAGATCCAACTAAAATTTATCTCAATTAATAATTGAAGTATATAATAACGAATGATACCTGTAACTATCAGAATTTAAACTAAAAGTTTTGGCATATGCATAATAATTTTGCTTCTCCTCATCTTCTTTGATGGGCATCATCTATGTGGTCACCGAATTACTGTTTTAGGTTGAAGAAAATTGTATCTGAACATAAATTTAAATCACGTAAAACGGACAAATTTTAAACATATATGGAGAAATTGATTATATAACATAAGCAAATTCTATGAAAATAACAGAAAGCAATTTACCGCTTTGCAAATTGTGGAGAATGAACCAACCAATAGTGGTCCACATCCGGCTTCTGTTCAACAGCCTTTGAGAATGAAATTAGAATAACGGAAGGTTAAAAGCATAAAAAACAAAATTAAATCATATGATTTGAGATTGAAATTGTCTGAAAACCTAATTTCAAACTAAAACACGATAACTTCGTATAACAATATTGTAATTTCAGATCCTGAAAAGTTTAAATAAAACCCCAAGAATGAAATTCAAAACCTGGATGGCAATAGAGAAAAAAAGCGAATCATTAATAAAAATAGGTAGGAAATTACCATCTGAAATCCAAAATGGCAAAACAAATCGAGTCACTGTTGTGGCAGTGGAACCACCATCCAAAAGCAACGATACTTTCACCGGCATCACGCTACTCTCATCCGCCGCTCAACTTCTCTGGCAATGATGCCTCTATTTCAGGCAGGGTCGCTGGCCAGAAACATGCGATCTCGTTCTCTGTCTGTCTAAATTGAAAGAAGATGAGAGAGAGTAGACAAGTGAAGATGATGAATGAGAGGCGGTGATGTGATGGAGATTTCAAAACCAAAGTTTGGTTGTGGGAGGAGTTTTGTAACTTTTTTACTTATTATTTTTAACTGTTTATTCATTGATGTTTTAAAAAGAATTGTATTTTTTATTCTTTAAAAACTTGTAAATAGATGCAGCTACAACTTGTACTTTACAATCCGTATCTCAGTTTTGAATAAAATTTATATCAAAACGTAGACAAAAATAAGAACGTTGTAACGACATGTTTAAATTTTTTTTAAACACAATATACTGAAAGATATCAAAGAAATAGTAAAAATAATATATTTGAGGAATATATTAAAAAAGATGAATGGTGGAAAAGTAAACATTGCTCAAATATACAAAAATGAAATCAAAGATGAAGGGTATAAAATATAATTATATATTATCAACATCATGTTACGTATGATGGTTTTGCTTAAAGACTTTTTTAACCCTTAAAATTCAAATTTTTATGCAATAGGACTTGTATTTGTAGTAACAAGTTAGGTACCTCTTAAAATTTAAGAGGTCTTTGACTGGTGCTTTATATATATATATATATATATATTGAAAAATTTGGGTCTTTTTTACAAGTTTTTTTATGCGATTTGTTTATTAGGTAAAGGAAAAATGAAATAAATAGAAAGGTAAAAAAATTCTTTTATTATATTTTAGATATTGAGATTTCTAAGTTGGCTTTAAATTCAATGGTTAAGTTATTTTATAAAGTGAAACAAAAATGAGAAGGATGTGAAGGATTTGTAGCATAGAAAAAAACTCATAAAAAATTAAAATAAATAAATAAATAAATCATAATTCAAAATTTAATAAAAAACAAAAAAAGTAAAAATACAAAAATGTTTACATCGTGTTTCTCGTTCTCATAAAAACACAATGGTAAGTGAAAAAAGTCGTTGTGTCTTTTTGTTTATACTTACGTTTTGAGTTTATTTTCGTCATTGATTGTGTCTTTTTTGCTTGATATTGTGTGTTTTTTCTTTATATTGTGTTATATTACTGAATATTGTGCTATATTTTGTTCAACATTGTGTTATATTTGTGATCTATTGTGTTTTTTTTTTAATTATAATTGTGTCTTTTGTTCATTTCGTCATTGTGTCATTGATCTCGGCATCGTCTTTCCGTAAATTGTCTTTATTTTTTTATTAATTTCTTTTTTTAACGGGAATGATGGCGGAAACATTTTAGTTTTTTTCTTTTTTATTTATATTTTGTGTTATGATTTTGTCTTTGAATTTATTTTTAAAGGGTTTTTTGTATGATCAAAAATTTTTCTCACACTTCTCATTTATGTCTCCCTTTCTATTTTAATTTTACTCTTAAATTTAAATACTTTGATTAGTAGTTTAGAAAGTGAAAACTTCTTAGGTCCCTGCAAGTTACAACAAGCAACGAGCCACCTTTATCAAGATAAACAAGTAGAAAAATGCATTTGACTTAATATAAGTTTATTAGATAAAAGTAAAACATAAGGAATATGTTTGACTTTTAGTTAAGAAGATAAAATTAGAAAATTTATGAAGGGTAAAAGCTCATATATTATGCATAATGGTTTTTAATAAATATATAGTAAATTCGAGCCGGATGGTAAAAAAAACTAATAATAAATAAAATAAAATACTTTTGTATTTTCTTATAGCTTAATTAGACAAATAAGAGCAAAAGAAGTGCAAACGTTTGCATTTTTATGTTATTGATGTTGGCTAATAAAGTGTCTTTTCGAATAAATGGTATTTAATGGAAATAAGTATTTTATTTATAAGGTTATTTGGTATATATTAACGTTTTTTAATTTCATATAGACCTTCACATCACACTTTAACCATGTTCAGCCTCTACCTCATTCCTCATTCTTAGAAAAAAAATTTAACCTCACTTCCATATAGTTTGTTTTTTAATCTATTTACATGATTTGTTTTTTACATTAGCAATCATGTTGTAGCCATGATGAAATGATAAGAGGTTGAGAAGGAGGCAGGGCCGATGGAAAAGCATGTTTGTAAGGTTGATAAGGTTGACATTGAAGCGGTCAATTGCAAGACGAGGTAGTTGATGCTGACAAGGAAGCGGGTCAATTGAAGAACAATTTAGTGCAAGAAGATGGATTCTTCAGACCATATGAAGAATATGAAATGGAGTCGAGCCATGATTATGACCCCGAGGTTTTGAAAGCCGCTTATGACTATACAATGGAGCAAAGGGAATATTACTATCACGATCCGTATGAAGGCGAGCAAGATTGGGACTCTGACTTGTTAAATGATGAATGCCATTGAAAGTAGACGTGAAATTGATTTGTAGTTATGTTTATACTTGATTTGTAGTGTAATGTTTGACTTGGAATCATGTGGTTTAATAAAAGTGCTTGGATGATGTTGCTGATATGGGTTATCTTGTTTGTTAAACAATCATAATGCATAACATAGCCTTATAGTGTAAAACATACAAAATGCAAACCTAAAACAACATAACACAATTAACTTACCACTTACATTGTCATTCATCAAACCTTTATAACATCAAACATTTATAGAATCAAACATTCCTAACATAACATAAGTTTTTAAAATGTCACCTAAACCACAATTGTTTTGAGATTGTCTAGCACAAAACACCCACATCAACCTTAACAACTAACCATGCGGATTTCTTCGGCTTGACTTGGTTAGGGTGCTCCTTGTGAGGACCTGATTTCTGATTGGGAGCTTGTCCCTCTATCAGGTGGAGGCATGCAACTCCTTTTGTCGTGACCAAAATTTTCGTTGTTTTTGCATTTCAAACTCTGCCCCATTCTTTTTAGTCTCCCTTCTGAAGAAAACACATGTTGAACCTTATTTATTGTCCTCTTCCTCTTCCCGGAAGCTACCATCGTCTTCTTCTCATCCAGTGCCTTCTTCCTACTCATTTTGGGCTTCCCAATCTATGTGAATAGGAAAAAAAATCAGACTCATTCACTGCTTACGAATTTTTTCAAATACCAGTTTTTTGCTACTTACCTGCTTATGATGTTTTAGTGGAGTTAACGTTGTTGGGAATTCCGAACAAGTCAACATCTCAAGTCCTCATATTGCAATGATTTGGTGTGCATACACTTCCTTCTAAATATCTAACCAGTATGCTTGACCAACCTACTTTTCTAGTGGACCGATATGGATGTTATTTTGATGTCAAAGAATGTTGCATCCCTATCACAACCGGCTCCATGGGCCTAGGCGTGTGATGTAAGGCCCGTTACCGGTAACCCTACTTTAACGTTGGATTTACTCATAAACGCAGTTCTAAATATCAGAGTTAACAAAAACTTTCGCGGAATAATAAAACTTCAACCATAACATTTTACATAACCATCAGATCATGTCTTATAAAACATTCGTAGTCAA